>NC_068433.1:39084797-39120390 GCF_023373465.1 Oncorhynchus keta | reverse complement strand
CATGCTCTATGAGGAAATAGTAAACATTTTTAAAAATTTAGATACAAGTTTAGGGTGGGGTTTTTAAAGTGTTTTTTTCTCCTCTAATTTATGCTTTGGCCACAAACACAAGGATAAGATGAGTCAACAACATTATTTGGGTATGAGTTAACAGAATATGAACTTTTAAAAGTGAGATTTTGACTAGACAGTTACTTTAACACTCACTGTGTTCAATGTATAGGCCTATAGTCCATGAAACTAGCCTAGCAGTGCATTTCTCAAGTTTGGACCTCAAGGTCAGAAACACTGCAGATTTTTATACCCTCTAATCAGGAGCTGATTCAGACCTGGGACACCAGGTGAGTGGAAAATATGGCCAATCAGTGGCGTGATTAATCAATCTATTATAATGACCAGGGAGAAAAAAAATCCAGCAATACTTCAGAATTCAGATCCTGCTAACCATCCCTGGTGTGTGTGTGTAGAGGTGAGATGAGCAGGTGAGAAGCCTCCTAGGTCTAAGTAGCAGACGAAGAACAGCTGAGAATGTGGCTCTGATTGGCTCAGCGTTGCCATGGCTACTGTTAATGACCCGTGCCATCTGACCTGGAGGAGAAGCCAATCATATTGCTTTATAAAGGTGACATGACAAGCGCAACTGTGAAGTGTAGATAAGGGAAGTGTAGATCAGTGACAATACTGTCAATATTTTGTATGTAAATACTTTGTTGTTTAAGAATTTGGAGTAACAAAATCATAAGAATTACTAAAGACAATTATTGGTGAGGCTTTATGATAAGATTGCATTTAGAATTGGTTAGATCTGAAAAATGGTAATGTGAATTATTCCAAAATAAGCATAATTTCCAAACTGAGGATATCTGCCAAACGCATACAAAGCATTTTTATTGATGTGGATGACACATAATAATGAGGGGTTAATCTCTCCAAAAATGCCTCTTTCTCTAATCTTCATAGTTCAGTCACAATAACCTGCCATTTAAAATCCTCCTCTGATTCACCCTGTGTGCCATCCAGATCAGCAGTGTTCTTCACTAATAGAAAAGGCTTTGGCCCATCTGGATAACAGAGAACAGGATGCATGACTGACAGAAGAATCTAAACACAGCAAGCTGTATTTTATGGTTGGTCAGCAGAACCTGTGTGGGGAGGGGTTGACACAGTCTTCAGCCCACCTCAAAGCCACTGTTTCTTCCTTCCCAGGACAAAAGTATTTGCCATTAAATGTAAATCCTTACATTTTCCCTCTTTTCTTCTCTTCCTCCTCTCCTGTCCGTCCCACATCCCTCCCATTTTCTTCCCCCTGTCCTTGCCCCATCCCTTCGTATTTTCTCCATGCACGCACCCTTCTCATTCTCTTATTGCCAATCATTTGAATTCCAATGCCCAATGTCACCTACTTTGTAATTTTATTACTTCATGTGAGGAATTAGTATGTGTATTTAATGTCATTTTTTCGTTCTCAAATTATTATTTTTTTTGGGGGGGGGGGATAAATGTTGCAGAGGGAGGAACAGAGAGAAAGATAGAAGGGTTAGAGTTAGCATGTCTAGCGGATATGCCAGCATTGTGCTAATAAATGACAGCCGATTTATGCATCTGTATTCTTTTATTTATAAAAAATTGCAAGCAGGCCGATTTCTGATATGAATAATACAAGTGGATCCACTTTGATTAGGGCTTCAGTGGAGAGCTGTGCATATTCAGCATTACAATTAAATCTTCTGATGTGAAATGGGAATGACACGCTAATGAAGCGAGCCAGCGAGCCTGAACCGAGACTGTCCAACATCGTTATGGGATATCTTAGATGAAGAGTAATTATACGAGGAACACTGAAATGTCATTAAAAATCTTCAGTAAGTGATTTAACCCACTTTTCCCCACTAATGCTAGATTTGTCTTTTTTTACTCCTCTCCTCAGGTTTTTTTCATCCCCCTTTTCATCCATTTTTTTGGGGGGGGCCAAGACCGATCAGAAAGTTCTTCCTCAGAAGTTCCAGCAGAAAAATGCCAGACTTAAATAGGCTTGGTTTTAAAGACGGAGATACAATCGAGTGTCCTAATTTAATTTGGTGCATCAGAACTCAATGGTGGTGGTATGTAATTGAAATCGTTCCTTAATAAATTCATATGAATTGGCAATTAGGTCTTGATCTGATTTCCACCGAATGGATTGAAATTGATAGTGGAGGTCCTTGAGCCATATCACTCCAGCCACTTTCACATTATCAAGCTCAAATGTTGATATATTATAAGTAATAACGTGCAGTAAAATACTTATGTGGAAGGGATTGGATGTTGTTGATAAGCGGATTTAGTTAATCTGATTCTCATTCATTCATGTTTGATGTGTTCTCATTTTACAGTCTGAGATTTACCCATTGTCTCAATGTGTTGTTGTTGTCTGAATAACCAGCTTGTAAAACAATTACTGAACGATATCATGTTACCATATAATATTCATTACTGTCATTATGGAGTCTCACTATTTGTGTTGTGTGCTTTGAGCGTGTGTGTGTGTGTGTGTGTGTGTGTGTGTGTGTGTGTGTGTGTGTGTGTGTGTGTGTGTGTGTGTGTGTGTGTGTGTGTGTGTGTGTGTGTGTGTGCGTGTGTGTGTGTGTGCGTGTGTGTGTGTGTGTGTGTGTGTGTGTGTGTGTGTGTGTGTGTGCGTGTGCATGTGTGTGTTAGGTGCTGGATATGCCACAGGCAAGAATTCATGAATATCAGCGGTTTCTCACCACTTTGTTCGGTTAATCCCTTGTTTCAGTGGGAGAAATATGCATTTTTTCCAGCATGCATTACTTCATTTACCGCCCATTATATCCACAGGAAGTAAAATGTACCTTTACCCCAGGACCCACTGATGTCATGATTTGTGAATGTCTATGGGCCACATAGTTTTTGGCCCCACAGAGGCAACGCTGTATAACATTACGAGCAAATAGGATAAAATTGAAAAACTGTTAATTTAATTGTCATAAACAGTGAAACAAGAAGGGGTGAAAAAGGTTATTTTTAAAGTGTATTTTATCAGTCTCAACTAAACTGATAGCATTTTATATTGTTATCACATAATACTGCATCATGGCAAGACATTGTATCATTTGTATAGACTTCATTAATAAAAGCATTTGTCAGCCTAATATAACTGAAACAGTGCAGAGCTCTGTCTGGCTCTGTGCTGCTGATAGGACAAACATGTGAGTGGCGTGACCGCGTCCGTTACGGAACATGGAGTCATGGCATAAAACTGGCACCGCTAGAAAAACGAGTGCCGAACCCAAACGTGCCTCGGAGCTATGCAATTATTTTTGCACTGAGTCCAATATCAACTCGAGAGCAATGCAAATTATTTAAGACGCGCTTTTCAGGGCCCGCAATTATAATAATGATGATCTCAATTAGCGTCGCCATTGCCTCTGACTATTTAGCAGGCAATTTTGCTGCCTGGGGGTGAGGGTATTCTGGAGAGCTGACACACACTGTCAGACCAGGAGGAGGAGAGGAGGAGAGGGAGACGAGTCCTCGGACGGACGCTCAATCAATAAACGTGTGACTGGAGATATTTACTGCAACGTCCCAGGAGGAGACGGCCTAAATTGACCTAATTGGTCAGTGTTAGAAATTAAATGAAATGTAGCTGGATGGAGTTCATTTGCTAGGCCTAATACCGAAGCTCAAATGACACACAATCACTTGAAGGATGAAGTCAGTATCCTACAAGCGCTAAAAGGATCAAGTAACTTTTGAATTCAATAACAATGTTAACCGTTCTAATCTATTTTTTGAAAGACGATCAATATTAACCAATAAAAGCACTGAGAATAAAACAATCTCCATATAGGCCACATCAGCTTTTATGTGCATTTCTGAGTCAAAAATGTAATAATAATAATAATAAAAATGTACTGTAGTTCTATAACAGGTGCACCTCCAGTGTGTGACAATAAAGGTGTTGCTACATTCACCCAGTGCACCGCTCCTTCTAAAGGAGTTTAGAAATGAACTCTGACCTATTTAAGAGAGAATTCTCTCCTTTTCCTCTGGATATAAAAGGGACTTCTCTTCCCAGCGTTCATGTGGAAAAGGTTTGCACCACTACCCCTTTCTTTTATTCATCGCACTGTAAATAACTCCACTTTATGAAAAGCAGCCAGTGTGACTCACAGATACCTCTCTAACCACAACACATTATTATTTCATGGCCTTTGAAAGAGGGGCCTGTAACGTTGCCTTACACTTTAATGCGGGAGCTCTCTCTGATGTTGTGTAGTACACAGGCCCCGTCCTTGTTGCAACTCCTCACTTGAATTCACAGACACTTCCAAGTGCATAAATAGCACGAGAGACGAGTGTGCCTCGCGAGGTAATGCTCTGGAACGCCGTTGAGGGAGATAACAGCAGGCATGGTTGCGGCTCAGGCTGTCATGGGGGGGGGGGACTGTGTGTGTGTTCTCCAATTGACTTCTCATGGGACATCACATAGAGAAAATAACATACGGGGTTGGAGTTGTCATTAAATGACCAGCGGACATGATTCAAAGCATCCCAGATAGAATGTCCCTGGCCACTCTTTGGAACGCGAACGAGCCCTTAGAATACAGAGGAGCTAATGGGGACATATTGGTCATGGTGGACTCAGTGTGAATCTCAATGAGCGTGTCAGTAAGAGCGCTCCATGACCGACAAGGTGTAACCTAGCTGGGATGAGTTGAGCTATCCACTGTTTGTCATCCATACTGTTCTTTATTCTATAGCATCAGTCAACACATCTCCATCGAGAATTGGTTTGAAAAACGAGAAGGAACAGCAACATTGGAATATAACCATAAACAGCAATTTATAAAAAGCATGTTATATGCCCTGTCTCTTCTGAGTCTCTGTTGATCCCTACCGTGTGCTATTCCCTGGATCAACTACCCCCAGTCAAGGCTTATGATAAACTCTCCAGTAACTACAGGCCTAATAGTGTACTGGGCCATGGTTGTACTTGATCAAAGGGTGGCTTGAACACGTGGCCCCTGAGCCATTACTGGTCCAGGGGGTTGGCTCCAGAGGGCTCTGCCTATGGATCCACATGTCCCAGTCCTCTAAACAAGACTCTCGGTGCTAGAATCTGGAACAAAGCCTTGTAACACACACATTAAAATGGAATTGTTTTTTTTCCCCCCCTTGTCATTCTCAGAAGTAGCACAGTCCTGAAACGTTAAAAGCGTAATGCCAGCTCGATCTTTCAAGGTTGCGCCTTTGTAGAATATAAAATGTATATGTGTACAAAAAAAGTAAGAACTCCCTGAAGTTGGAGGTAGACAGTTGCTTTTCAAATCCTAGTTTTGGTCCTTTATTTTAGTCAGCAGTGAAAAGCCATGAATACAGAAAATAATAACGACTGTTACAATTCTCAACCATGACCTTCTAGTGTCAGAGAATCTTTAACGCATGGACACAGTACACGGTAATGAAGGTATCAAAAATGAGTTCACCTCGATCATAAAGGAATACAACAAAAAAAAACATAGAAGGTATTCACTAATTACATAAACATATGTGTTTGCTACAGTCCCAATTTACTGTATACATAGGGGGATCATATTCCCAATTATTAGAGAATGATAGTAGTAGAAAGTATACATGACTCAACTGCCAGACATAATGCTTCATAAAGTATGCACAGAGGTACAAGCAATAAATACACACATTAGGTTAAGCCTTACAGCTACGCAAAGCAGATGCAGAAGAAGCAGGTTTGCTATTCTTAGCGAGCAATGAGAGAACAGTAAAAAAAAAAAAATCATGAAATTCAGAAAAGAAACACCGATTTTTTTTTTTTCTTCGCTTAGAAAAAAAGTCTGGTAAATTTTATGGGTCCACCAACATTTTTACATAGTATGCACAGTTATCAAAATACAGACAAAATCATCCCAGAAAATCCAGACAATCCTAAAATCTAGTGGAGGAGCAGATTGCAGTTCTGGGATCTTTCTGGTATTATGTGCAAGCAACTATTTCAGACATTTTTATTTTTACAAAACCCATGCAAAATCTACAGGTAATATGCATTCTGTGGCTGACAGTTTTTTCCTTCCCAAACAGTATAGTTGAGGTACGCATTCCTATGCATTGTACTTACATTTAGGTCATCCTCCTGATCATTTGTATGTCTTACAGTATTTTCGATTTGTTAATGATTGTTTTCCAGTCCACCAAATTATTTTAGACATGCATTTTAAAACACAATATTCCCTTAAAGGTATTTTTTTACATTATCATTCTACAAATGTTTGAGGACAACCTATGACAATACTAATCTTCTTCCGTGTCTGACGTCGGGAATGTAAACTGTCCGTCGAGCCGTGTCCATTGAGTAAAGTGTAACAGCTCTTGTGGCTCTCTAATAACTCGACGTGCAATCTGCCATTTAATTGTTCAGAATTGGTTGTGCAGAGGTAGAACCTTTTTTTTTTATAGAAAGCCTTCGTTTTTGGGGTTAAGTGGGAGAATCCTTTTTGTTGTTGTTGAAAGACGCCGTGTCCTTTATATTTGGTGTGATAAGATTATTATGAACGTCGTCTTCAAGTCATTTTTTTGCTGACTCAAAGCACATAAGGGAGAAGCTTTGTTCCTGGGCCCAGCACCCTCTTGAAGTGGAACTGGCATGACTGTGTGTGTAACGTGTGTTTGGGTTATGCATGTGTGTTTGGGTTATGTACGTAGTAGTGCGCTAAGCTCTAGAAGCCAACTTTTTGGGCTTGGCACAACACTTGAAAACGACATATATGCACAGGTATGTTTCCATACATACGCACAAAGCAGACACACACTGATAGTTAAAATACAATACAACTCAGTCAGTTATTTGACAGTATCTGTTTTTCTGCATCTGAAGGTTACCATAACAAGGACCAGGAAAGCTGGCAGACCAATCACACAGGACTGCGTGCGTGTGCGTGTGTGTGTGTGTGTATGTGTGTGCGTGCCTTTGAAAGGGTTTGTGTGTGTCATTTCTAGAGTGTCTATCCCATAACCAGAGGCAGAATTTTGTGTAACTTTGGTTTGACTGAAAACGGAAATGACCATTAAAGCAACAACATCCACTTTTCTAGATGACATTTAGCTGAGAGAAATTAAATATATTTTTTGACAATCACTAACTTCTGTTCCTGCCACTAGAATCCCAAATGTGATATACAAGTTGCCTACCCTATACAGAATGCAGTGCAGTTAAAGATAGCTTCTCCTGTGCTACCACACTGACTGTATCTATATAGTTAAGAAGCTATGGATTAGACAATGAAGTATTTAAACTATAGAATAAAGCAAATATCACCTAGAAAAGGTTTCTTTTCACCTTTGATATCCCTCTTCTACAATGGCTGTATTATTTGCTTTTATGTGATAACCAAGCCACATCATTTCATATCAACTTGAAATTATGACTTATTTGGCTTTACTAGATATTTTAAATGTTTGGTTACTATGTTTTCAGTTTCGGTTTTAAACGCGGCTCTAAACAAACCGCGTGGAAATAAGACATGACATATTTGACAGTCCCACTAAACATGACATATTCACTAGATTAGAGAAAACTATGACATGATGGGTGACGGAAAGACAAAAACAAAGAAATCCAAAAATCCAAAACAATCTTTCACAACAACACAATTTTCTGCACTTCCATTGAACACACAAATGTTCATTTTGGTCATGATCCACTTTTACAGTAGAGCTGCTTTCTACCAGTCCCTATCACATCGCCTGTAGTTACATGTCACATCTCCTCTCCTCTCTCGCCCTAAACTCCAAGTGGACACTACAAGTTATCAAATTACACATCAAAATCTTGTATTTTTTCTTTTTCTTGAATCATCTTTGTACAGGGCTAAATGAAACGATCCCAGAGGTTATTTAGAAGGTAGTTCGCGGAAAGCTTCTCTTTATACTAGTTAAAGTCACAGAAGGCTGACCAAAGAGTCTGGTGGCTTCTGTCTAAGCTATTGGCCATTGATAGTGTTGGCTTTGGTTTCTAGCTGTTGCCTGTGACTGTTTGCAGGTAGACAAAGCTTTAGAACAAGGAGGTAAAAGAGAACAGCAGAAGAATATGCAGAAATGCATTTTTCCCCCCCCGTATTGGTTGGTGCTTACACAAACAGGTACGTTTTTCAAACTTAATGTCACGTTAATGACTTTTCATCACAAACAGGTTCAGACTGGAAGCCTACTTTTTTTTGACAGCTGCAACAGTCTTGATACCGTGCTTCTGTTACTGTTGGGAAATAGGAAATGGCATTTACAGTTGGTGGTGCCAGAAATCAGAATACAAAATTGTAGAACGCAAAAAGAAGAAAAAAAAACAACCGTTTTTTAGAATTTTTGCAACATACAGGCAGTGACACTAATTTCTGATACTACTCCTGTGCAAATGATGGACAGAGCAACAACGTTTGAATTGAACCAGCAATTGTTTCTAACATCAACAACTACTGTGAGGGTTTTTTGATATTCACAAAATTAAACATCTTTTTTTTTGGCAGTATATGAGGCCGTTAGCTTTCTACAGAACGGGTTCCCAGACTCGTGTTTTTGTCGTTTTCCGTCCATGAGCCTCTGTGTGTGTCTGTGTGTATGTAGTGGCCAAGCCATCTTAATGAAACAGGTCTGAAAGTCGTTTTAAAAACCAGACATCTCATGCCTGTCATGTTCAGTCAGGGATCCCATAGGGCTGCAACAAAGAGTTCCTTTGGGCCTCGTCTTCCGGATGCATGCTCAATAAATACTCCAGTCCGCGGGTCGGGAGGGAGGAGAGTCAGCTGTGGTCTGTTCTGTTGGTTCTGTTTGGTTCTGGGTGAGGAGTGGTTCTGGTTCTAGCAGGTTCTAGGAGGACAGCCTGTGAGGAAACAGGTAGGAGGACAGTGTGACGGAGGTGGAGGGAGGGGCCTGTAGTAGTGGGAGGGACTCCAGTAGTCACTCCAGGTCATCTGATAGGTTGCCCTCCTCCAGCTCCCGGTCGTCGTCTAGCTCTGGGCTGTGGTTGGCTGTCGTCACCAGTGACATCGGACAGTCATCGTCGTCCATGTTCAACGGCTCCTCCTTGACGTGGATCGCTGGCCTGGAAAGGAATTTATGAAATATGTTGGAAATAATTTTATACATAAAGACATATGATAACCGAGTAGGGAATTGATACAGTGATACAGTTCCACCAACGTGCCTTAGTCCCATAGTCCACCCAGGTAGAAACCACTGCTATACAGTGGTGAATGTGTGAACTCCCCCGTACAATTAAACGCAAAAACTATGATTGAAGTGAGAAGTTAGGCTGGGTTCAAATTAAAATGAGTGCCACAAGCCTGGATTTCACCCATGCACTACCAAGGTGTTTTGAGCACACAGCTATGAACTAAACCTGTCTCTCTGCCTGTCCGGTGGTTGGTCATCAGTGAGCTGCAGACAGGGGTCTACAGTGGCAGTGAAGTCAAAGAGATCCTCTTATGAATATCTGAGTTGTTTGCGTACAAGGCTCTAGGGTATCAACTCTTCACCCTGGTCACATATTTTATCATGCTGCTATTTGTTAAAGGTAATTAGAAAGATTGTGAGGGAGAAGCCCCTCAGCACAATTAACAGAGGAAGGAACCAGAAAAAAACGACTAATAAATCACTCAAATAAGCCTCCCTCTTCTACAGAATGTATCTTCAATATTTATTTGTATTTTATTGAACCTTTATTTAACTAGGCAAGACAGGTAAGAACAAATTCTTATTTACAATGACGGCCTAACCCTCCCCTAACCCGGACGACGCTGGGTTAATTGCGCGCCGACCTATGGGACTCTCGATCGCGGCCGGTTGTGATACAGCCCGGGATCGTACCCGGGTCCCCCAAAGATATTCCACATAATAAACCTACAGTATGTCTTTTTCAGAGAAAACATAAAACATTTTGAATGCAATAATTGAAATCAGCCTGAATTATCATAAACATATCAAAGCTGGCATTACGTTGCTGAACAGCGTGTAACAACAACCATAGTATTTGTGAAACGATAGTTCAACATGAAACATCACTTCCACTTTAAGCAATTGCATCAACATTTTTATGACAAAAATTTGAAAATGGCTTATACCCAGACATGGTTGGCCATCAAGAGTTTACTGATGACACCTGGTTGACTTAAAATATATATATATATAAAACACACTGCATACTAAATAATGGAGAATTTATCATCCCCTCTAGTCCCCTGGAGCAAGGGGAGTCAAGCTTTTTTTTTTATCTGGTTAATAGAAAGTGCAATGCGTCGTTAATATGCAGGGGCGTGCGTGTCGCTCCTCCAGAGGGAAAAACCTGCAGCTAGTCTCCGCCATTAATCAGCTTCAGCCCGGCAGTTCAGTCGGACATACATGATACATGTTTTTAACTCTAAATGAATGAATATCTTTAGCCACTGTCAATAAATGCAGTGTGAAAACACTGAAACACCGGACCGAGTGGGGAAGTGGGGACGTTTCCCCTCCAGTACAACAGAGAGAGGATGGGCGGAAGTGCTGGGCTACTAACAAGAATAATAACGCTGTCACACACAAACAAGGCTTAACATGATCCGGGGCCCTACTCAGGGAAAGGGTTTGTGGCGCGATGATAAATCTGACAAAACCTAATTATTTTTGACACGTCAGATGCATCAGGGAATCCCTGTGGACTAAGGGGGAGAGAGAGTGAGTGAGAGAGAGTGAGTGAGAGAGAGAGAGAGAGAGAGAGAGAGAGAGAGAGAGAGAGAGAGAGAGAGCAAGAAAAATCCTTATCAAGTATTAGAATGTGTCTGGCAGCCATCTCCTGGGTTGCCTTCATCAATGGCAGGAGGAACTTTGAATTTGAAAATAATTTTAAAAGGTACAGATTACTTTAATATTTATAGCAAAATAAATTCATATTCAGATGTGGTAGCTAGAAGGAGATGCTTTGCCTTTCCAGGATACTAGGCGGTGTGATGAATATTTCTGTTTCCTTCTCAACCCACACACTCAAGAGGAGAAACCAGAATAAACAGAACTCTCCCCTCCAGGTGAGAAGAGGGGGATGAAACGATTATCTAGGATTCATTTCTATATACTCTTTCTAGTTATCTGGTAACACATTTATTGAATTTAATTTGTTGTCGTAAATAAAAAACAATGAACAATATTCATATTCAGAGCTACCACTCTAATCACTAGACATATGTTTTGATATTAAGTATTCGATATCTCTCCCAATTCATGTTTTTACAAAAAACATATACAGTGCCATCAGAAAGTATTCACACCCCTTAACTTTTTCCACATTTTGTTGTGTTACAGCCTGAATTTAAAATTGGCCTACATACAACACCCCGTAATTTCAAAGTGGAATAATGTTTTTAGAATTAAAAAAAATAATAACAATAAATAAAAAGCTGAAATGTCTTGAGTCAACACCTTTCTTATGGTAAAAGCCAAAATAAGTTCAGGAGTAAAAATGTGCTTAACAAGTCACACAATAAGTTGCATGGACTCACTCTGTGTGCAATAATAGTGTTTAACATGCTTTTTGAATGACTAGTTCATCTTTGTACCCCACATATACAATTATCTGTAAGGTCTCTCAGTCGAGCAGTGTATTTCCAACACAGATTCAACCACAAAGACCAGGGATAAGTTTTCCAATGCCTCGTAAAGAAGGCCACCTATTGGTTGATGGGTATAAAAAAATAAGCAGACATTGAATGTCCCTTTGAACATGGTGAATTTATAAATTTAACTTTGGATGGTGTAACAATACACCCAGTCATGACAAAGATACAGGCGTCCTTCCTAACTTAGTTGTCGGAGAGGAACGAAACCGCTCAGGGATTTAACCATGAGGCCAATGGTGACTTTAAAATAGTTACAGAGTTTAATGCCTGTGGCATGAGAAAACTGAGGATGGATCAACAACGTTTTAATTACTCCACAATACTAACCTAAATGACTGAGAGAAAGGTAAGAAAGCCTGTACAGAATAACAATATTCCAAAACATGCATCCTGTTTGCAATAAGGCACTGAAGTAAAACTGAAAAAAAATGTGGCAAAGGAATTAACTTTATGTCCTGAATAAAAAGCGTAATGTTTGGGGTAAATCCAACACAACACATCACTGAGTACCGCTCTTCATATTCAAGCATGGTGGTGGCTGCATCATGTTATGGGTATGCTTGTCATCGGCAAGGACTAGGGAGTGTTTTAGGATAAAAAGAAACGGAATAGAACTAAGCACAGGCAAAATCTTCTTCCACTTTGACATTACAGAGTATTTTGTGTAGATCGTTGACAAGAAATGACAATGAAATCCATTTTAATCCCTCCTTGTAACACAACAAAATGTGGAAAAAGTCAAGGGGTGTGAATACTTTCTGAAGTATATTGAAATCCTTGGTGATCTCCCTCAAGCTTTGTAATAAATAATTTGTATTTAACATGTTACAACAAACATGCTACATTGACGATATTCATCTTAACGGGAGACAAATGAGGCAGGACCAGATGGTGTTCAGTAGCACAGCCATTTTTTAAATATATATATATATATTTTTAAATGTAAGCTTTATTTAACTAGGCAAGTCAATTAAGAACAAATTCTTATTTACAATGACGGCCTACCCTGGCCAAGCCTGGACGACGCTGGGCCAATTGTGCGCCGCGCTATGGGACTCCCAATCACGGCCGGATGTGATACAGCCATTAGACACCCAGCAGCACAACCCTTTCTCCTCATCATCACAGGCATAGCTCATAGCTTTCATTTGTATTCATTATAAACCACTAACATGCTTGTGTGGTTGGAGAATGAAAAAAACGAAAGGAGAAAAATGATTAGTCCTCGTTGTGGCTTTACACTGTATTAGAGAACCACTGGATGAGTCATTTATTCGTTAATGGCTAGCTGGCATTATGAAGTCTGGACTAAATGCCTAGGCTCTGTGTCTGATAAATACCAGCTATGTGTGTGTGCGTGAAGTTCATGTGTGTTTGTTGTGTGCTGTGTGTGGTTCATAAGTGCATCTTGGACAGAGACTCATCACCATCACTGGCAGATTATGATCACTGGTAATCACACTCTGCATGAGGCATGGCAGGGATGCAAATAACATCATTAGCTATGTGTCGTATGTTTAACGAGGGGCGGGGGACGATCAGAGGACAGAGTGACACACATGATAGCATCTCAACATGGATCATTTACGGTTATCAAGGAGTGTGGAGTGATATAAAGTACATACAACAACTTAATGGCCTTACATAACAATGCAGCATAAAAAAAACAAAGGATTGTGGGTAAATGTTTTCACTAATTTTACAATGTGATACTGTGGTCAATATGCGTACATTTTTGAAAATCTAAATCTCTTTAATTCTAAGTGAAACTGTTTTTACTGAAGTCCTTAAGTAGCATCCAACTGTACGGTAATTCTAGCTAGCACATCTAGTTCCTGTCTTTTTTAGTCCTTTCTTCCTCTTAAGCATACCCTTGAGGGGACACACACACACATAAATGGTAACATGCCTGGAGCTATCTGAGTCGCTGTTTGGCTGATAGCATTAACCTCCAGAAGTGGGGGAAAAAGGTTTGTCTAATTGTTCGATTCACTTGGTTTCTGAAGTTTCCCTGCTCTCTCCTGAGGACCGGCTGGTACGCCGTGTACTCTTTAGTTAGTGTTACTCTCCCTTCATTATTAAGTGCATCCCAGAGAACCCACTCATAAAAACACATTTCTTCCATTTTGAGGATGTTGCGGCCGTGTAAAGGCGGAGAGCGGTCGTGGAGGCAGCCTCCACAGCACCCCCTCACACTGAGGCGAGGCCGTCGGAGAGAGAGAGTCTCCTGTTCTGTCCGTTATTAAAAGTTAAACAGCCTGGGGGAGTGGATACACAGGGATTCTGTCTGGCACTGCAGATATGCCCCACTTAACCCCCCCCCAATCTGGCCCATTTCCGAAAGGAATAAACACATCCAAACAAATGAATGTATGGGTTAGGCCAGTTCCTCTCAGAACAGTCAGTCCCCTTCTTCGATACGGAACTGGCTTAATTCCCGGTGCTACTCCAGAGATGGCTAGCAAGTTAGCTACTGTGGCTGGGCTTGCATCATTGATTTCAAATAGGGGGGCTGGAAGTGTGTGGGAGATCGAGGAAGTAGTAGCTTCACATACAACGCCCTTGGTGTTCCATTTCCTATCTTTGGCTAGGTAAACATGGACTACAGTGACACGTGTGACATCACTGGTTAGAGGGAGAGCACATTTGTAACATACACATTCCTGAAATCCACATGACATACATTTTTAATGGCCCTCTTTCTCTCTCTGGGCTCCATTAAAAAAGATAGAGAAGGCAAAGATTTTTAAGTAATTAATGATACAGTTAGCTGCTAAATATTAATATGGACGGTCTTGAATAAAATATGACTTCTAAACCCCTACAATGCAGACATTGGAGTAATTCAAACCGAATGTGTAATCATCGTCTTTTTATAGGTTATAACTGTTACAACTGACAGCCATGTATGTAAAAGCTCACCTCAGGTGTGGCATAATGTGTCGTTGAAATGAAGACTTCTTTGACACGCCAAAATACTCTGTTAATTTAGTACTAAAATCAAATTAGTCCCCAAAAACCTCCCACTATGTCATAATCTAGTAAAGACTTTTAACAAACCACGATGCTAACAAAAGACAGCTATGGGGAGTGTGGGGATCCACTGTCGCCACTGTATCATCTGGTACATGGAACAGAGGGGGAGGTCTGTCACCAACTCTCTCTCTGTGTTTACAGTGAACACACTGAGGTAGGTGTGTGTGTGCATGCGTTAATGTGTGTGCGTGCGTGCATCTCCACCAACGAGAAGCCACTGAGTGCTACGTACATGTGTGCCTGTGGGGAGTATCCTCCAGGGCTGCTGTGGCCGTTGGTGTCCAGGTGATCCAGCGATCCGTTCAAGTCGGACTGGAGCAGGCTGGGGGGGCTGCTACCCATCATTCCTGGGGGGCTGCCACCCATCAACCCATGGGGGCTCCCGCCCATGAATCCATGTGGGCTACCACCCATCAATCCATGGGGGCTACCGCCCAGCATACCAGGGGGGCTCCCGCCCATTAGACCATGAGGACTGCCTCCCATCAAGCCAGACGAACTGCTGTTCATCAGACCAGGGTTCCCCAGCAGAGGCAGGGAGGTCTCAGCCAGCGCCGCCTGGGAGAGAGGGAGGGAGGAAGAAGGGGGAGAGAGGGAGACGAAGGGGAGAGGAAGGAAAAGAGTGGGAGAGAAAATGGGGGGTGGTTGATAGAGAGGGGGAGGGAGTGAGCGAAGGGAGAAAAAGGAAGAGAGAGAGAGAGAGAGAGAGAGAGAGAGAGAAAGTGATGGAAGTTAAGAGACAAAAGGGTATTCAGATCATAGGCCATCATTGAGATAATCCTCACACTTAGAGGAAAATTCCACACAAAAACTATCTTTTCGTATTTGTTTCAATAGTCCATTGTGATATTGTCCCAAAATGTTTTGCATGTCAGCAATCAAATTTCAAGATATATCACTTTCAAAATACAGATAATACTAGTAAAGACTGTTAACAAGCTATCATTTCTATGGGGATTTTTTCAATAGTCCATTCTTGAAATTGTCCCAAAAACATTTTTGCATATCAACAATGAACTAATGAAACAAATACCAAAAGAGATTTTTTTGGGTGGAGTTTTCCTTTAAGACAATTACTGGATGCTTTCTATAGGCTGTAAATGACTAATGATTGGATCGTTTGCAACCATCACTGAACAGTTTTCACTGATGGTTTATTCGACTCAATATAACTCCACATAATGAAATATTTTGGATTTCACTGATATCACCATGTTGGCTTTCGATGACTATGAAACTTTACCTCCATAATAAGATAGAACTCCTGACACTTTTGCCTCCTGCGCATTAAAGTTACATTTGCGATTAAAATTGTACGTTTTGGCTATGAGCACCTTGCTGACTGGCCCGACAGTATGAAGCCAAATCATTTATGACAGCTTGGATAAATATTCATGCAAATGCCTTTGCATTTGCTGCGGCTGCTATCAATCTGAGCCTGTATTCAAGCTGGAGAGAGAGAAAGAGCTGGTGCCTGCTCTAACCACAGGGTGGCCTCCATTCTCACTCATCTCAACCAGACAGATGGAGAGAGAAGGAAAGAGATGGAGGGAGTTGAGGAGGGAGGAGAGAGGGAGGAGAGTGAGACCCTCCACTCAACTTTAGCCACTTTCTCCTGCATCTTCCTTGCTGACTATGAACATACAATTACAGTCGGCTGAGGTCTTAAGAACTACTTCCATTTAACCACACAGAAACCACACACAGACAGCTGTAGGCTATAGTACCCACAATGCAATGGAGGGGAATCAGTCACATGTTGTCTAGTGCACAGGATCTGACAGAGCAATCACAGGTTAATACTGTGTGTTTACCTGTAAGCTGGCGTTTAAAGCAGCTCCATAGCCCAGGCTGGAGGGAAGGTTCTTCACAAGCGTCGGGCTTCTACACCAGGAAACACAAATACACAAAACAGTTTGAAATAAACATTCTTATTTTTACAAAATGGCATATTCCAACATGAACAAATAAGTATCTAACATCATTGTAAAATACCTATTTCTCCTAATAGCTGTGACATTAAATCACTTTAGAATGAACGGCAGCCCTTGGAACAGACACCGTGTACTGTGCTACAGTGCTGTTTAAAAATGGCAGATTATTAGTGGTAATACGGTACAGGCCCTAGGACTAGGTGGGGAGTTAGAGTGACAGCTCTGCTCTAACGTACCCTGTTATCTTCTGAGACCTGCGTTTCTGGTACTCCATCTCATCCACCGTCCACACGGCCCCCTTCACGTTCTCCACGCGCACAAAGCACTTGTGCAGACTGAGGTTGTGGCGAACGGCGTTCTACAGATGGAAACAAGGAGAGAAAGGTTATGGAAAGAGTCCATTTGATTTCTTGTTTTATTATCCACCTAAGAAAGGAAGGAAAGAAGCGAAGGGAAATAGATTTTTTTTTTGTGTTGAAATTCTTAACGTTCACGCACCATTGATTTAATTAGTAAAAGCGAGTACGAGTACGAATGCACTTACAAGTCACACACAGTACATATCAATCAGAGTAAGTAGGCTGAGAGGAGGTAATCAGCATAGCGAATGGCTTTTGGTGACAGAAGTGGTAATGCTGTGGTGATAATGGTGATGTCAGTAGCAGCAGCAGCAGCCCTCAACCCTCTGCTCTGGTCTTAATGGCAGTATCTCAAGATGATGACAGTATCACAGATTTGAGGCCCTTCCCATCCGGTGGCTAACCACTAACTCCGGTGACAATACGAGGTGTGGGGGGATAAGAGGAGGAGGGGGGTCGGTGTGAGAAGGTACGACTTGTGGGTGTGAGGTGGTTTTGGGGTAGGCTGACGAGGATGTTCTACTATATTGAAATAGTCTGTACATGCTGTTAAGATAGGAGTCAAACCAATGATCAGATCTGGACACCTTTTTGTTGTAATATTGTCACATACCCTTAAAGCAAAGTGTTGCTATCAAAATGACCTGAGATGTGCCTGCATTAACACATGTAGGCATTAACACATGTATGCATTAACACATGTATGCATTAACACATGTATGCATTAACACATGTATGCATTAACACATGTATGCATTAACACATGTATGCATTAACACATGTATGCATTAACACATGTAGGCATTAACACATGTATGCATTAACACATGTATGCATTAACACATGTAGGCATTAACACATGTATGCATTAACACATGTATGCATTAACACATGTATGCATTAACACATGGCTCTGCATTACTGCATGCATTTAAACATTAATGAGATAATGAGCAGTTTTAATGCATCAACAAAAGAAATACATATTCTTCCCGACATTCCAGATAAATCAATATTAAAACACAGAGCTCATGAGACCAGCCTACAAACAATAACCTTTGCTTTAATATCGTTTCTGTCAATCAAGCATTACTCTCCCACAGGTATACAGTGTTTTCCCTTTAAGAAAATAGCCTCTCAAAGAAAAGGGGAAAAAAAAGCCCATCAAGCAGGTTATTGTGAAAGAGAGACCTGAGATATTTCAATGGATTTGATTGATCTTAATGCCCATGGCTTTGAATATGATCATTTGAATATTAATGAGAAAATGAGCAGTTTTATTATGCATGCTTTACAGTTAGATCTAATAAGCTGCTGGGGAGTGAGGAGCAGAGTGGAGGCTGGATCTTCCAGTCTCAGAGCTGATGAGACCAAGCTCAGATATTAAATCACCTTTCATTTCTTTTTTTCTCTTTTTTTAAAGTTCTCTCAGTTAATCAAATGACAAGCCCGTCACAGATCATCCCTCTAATGCCTTACAAAAGAAATGTGGGAGCTCAAAATGTAAATATATCACCTAGGTTATTGTGAAAGAGAGAGGGACTGAGATATTTCTAATGCCAATTGTGCCCACTTCTCTATATCATGACCGGGCCACCAAAAAAATAAAATGTGTGTGTGTGTGTGTCAGAGAGAGAGAGAGATCAGTTAGTGATAAAACAATTGACTAAACAAGTTTTTGAAAAACACACAGGACTGTGTGACAATCCGGAAGAGTCCGGAGTCTTTTGCAGCACACCCTTGTGGATCAGTAATCACACGCCGACATCATTTGCATCCCAAATCCAAATTAATTCACTTTGCTAAACCTAGTTCTCTGATATGCTTTGCATGCTGATGAGAGGTGGATGTATCCTGATCCCCCCATCCTCTCCTCCTCCTGAGTATCCACAATGGCCACTGGCTCTTACTGGCTAACGAATTATGCTTAAGGTGGGTGAGAATAAAACACAGATACGTGTAGTGTTGGGGTAGAGGGAGGGAATATACTTATCAGCAACACACACACACTTCCCCCAAAAACAGATGCATCAAGAAGACATTTTTAACTGTGTTAGAGAGGCAGGCAATGATTGTTGTATAGGACAGAGATACAAATGAGTCCTTTTGTCCTGGTAAATGAAGTGTGTTTTCTCCCTGACAGGCTAATTCTCACTTTGGGTCTCCTTTAGTTCCGGCTGAACGGCCATAACCCCTTAGTCGGACACGCGGCCACCAGCCCGCCACTATGAGCTATGGTGTGTGTATAGGAGCACACGGGCCAGACACTAAACACAAAACCCCCTGCCACAGCCCAAGCTTCCCTAGGCAAACAGCCATCTTTCAGACTAATTAACCAATGATATGCAAGAGAGGCTGGGTGTGTGTGGGAGGAGGGATGGAGAGGGAGAGAGAGGAAGAGAGAGAGGAGAGAGAAAGATAGAGAAAGAAGAGAGCGAGATAGATATAGAGTGAGGGGAGGGACAGGAGGAGAAGTAATACGGTGCATGGTAACAAAAGGTGCTAATGATTGAGTGGCTGTATTGTAATTAGCGTGCCAGGCCCCACTCCTCCCCACTGCACCAAATTAGAAAACGATATCAGAGGCAGAATTATTCTTTCACTTGTCATCCGAGAGAAAGAGGTTGGAAAAATTCACTCTATTCAAGAGGTCAGGTTAAAGAGAGGGGAGTGGGATACTAATCTGTTGGTGTCAAGTAAATAAATGTTCCTCCAAGCTTTTCTTACTGCAGGTATGGCACAAAGAGGTGTCTCTGAATGAGGAAGTAGTGTACTCTAAGGCTGTAAGAGTAGGTTTAGGGTAGGTACCTTCCAAGTAGCTGCGTTGCGTCTGAAGTAAGCGAATGTGCGCGTGAACCAGCTGTAGATTTCATTAAGCGTTAACTGCATGTCGCCTGACTCCATGATACCCTGAAATGAGACGACATCAAATAATGGTTTACTAACTAGGCGGCATGACACACACTCTCAGAGCTGCCTGCGATTCAAGCAGCAATTAATTTACATCTAATCAGGCAAAGTTAATTTATTTTTTCTCCCACTCACCTGCCTTATGAGGGTTGCATAAGTAAATGGCGGTCTGACATCGGCATTCTTATAAAACTCATAGTTTGGGGCAATCTCTGGAAAAATAAATACTGTGTCACCACCTGAAATAATTGGTAAATTTTATTCTTCAAGGTATTGGAATTAGTTCAGGGTTTCATCAAATTAAAAGCAGGAGAGAAAGAGAAGAGAAGAGGGAGGGGAGGGCAGCACATATCAAATCAGCATTTTCCATGTCTAACTAAATATCATTTGTATTAATCTCTCTCATGAGAAATCTTAAACACTAATTCATCCATGTGAAATTAGATCAATGTAGATATTTTGTATGAACATGAATAATTCATGCATATTTGATACTAAATACCAGAGAGTAAATATAAACATCAAAGACAGATGCAAAGAGCTTAATACATAGAACATCATACGTTCAAACTTAATTAACATTCATGTAATAATTACGCTCAGAAAAAGTTCTGGTTGTATTTAACATATAGATTGATTATACAGAGGCTTTTTTTGCTATTAAATATAACATTCCATATTGGAATAAACACTGTGCTGTTGTACAACAACAACCAATAGTGACAATGCATTGAATGTCCAACACAGTATTCAATTAAAATCAATGAACCCAACTTTATTAATGATCATAACTCTAGGTGACTGGGCTTAGTGTAGAGGTTCTTACCTGAAGACAGTTGCATGGAGTACTTGTCGGAGTGACGTCTGCGCATGGCGCCCATGCTGGGGACGTTGGCGGCGCTGAGCAGGGAGGGCACCTGGGGCACCTGGGACATGGGTGTCACGGGGGCGCTGGGCGTGGTGGGGGTCTGAGGTACGTTCGGAGGGGACACCGACAGCAGGTTCTTCGACATGGTGACGCTCGATACCAAGTTCAGCTGAGTAAGGAGGAAAGGGGTGAGGGAGCGAGGAAAGGATGGAGAGGGAGTGAAGGAAGGTGAGACAGGGTGGAGTGAAAGAGGGAGAGAGAGAATGGGGAAAGAGAGCATGGGAAAGAGAGCGAGGGAGAGAAAGACAAGAGAGAAATATGATTGAGGGCGAGAAGAAGGAAGTAGAGGCAGGAGAGCGGGAGGGGGTCAGGAAAGACGGTTTTACATCAGAAGGGGCTCTCTGACAAATGAGAGTGGATTCGCTCTACAGTTCTACAGCTATGGTTCCACTAATAAGCTGTGTTAGAGGAAGCAGCCAATCTCCACAAATTAAAGGATACAATTGTATCATAAGAATTCTTATTCAAACACGCTATTAAAAAATGATCTCATGATCAGTCCTCCGAGTTATACCAACCACCATCTCTAGCCCACATAGAGACAACTCACTATGTAGTGTGTACTAAACTGTGGTAGGGAGAGAGCCAGAGACAGCCACCTCCACCACCTGGCTACAGATGGCTACAGCTGGCCGGGCCACAGCACAGGCAACCCTGACCTTTCCTGGATACAAAACAAAAGCGATGCGCCTGGTGGCCGCGGTTTCTTTCCTCTTTGAAACCCGACCAGAGAGTGTCACTTTACCTCGCCGCTAACGCTAACTGAAACCCATCACTAATCCACATAGCTTTTCTCCCTCTTTTTGTATTTCCTTTTTTTACTTGGGCTCATGTGATGTGATTGTAGGGGTTCCAACCAGCCGAGTGGAAATTTCCACCCTGACCTTTGCGTCTCTGTGCTAATTTAGGTGGAATGGAAATGACATCATTACATATTCAAACCAAATTGGCTTAATTGCGAATGGGGCGAGTGGAATGCTTGTGAGCGTTGTGAATTAAAGTGTATGGAGATCCCTTTGAAAGGGGAGCAGGGTTGTAAGAGAGAGAGAGAGAGAGAGAGAGAGCGAGAGGCCTCAACAATAATTTGCGACAGTGTGTGTTGATAAATGCAATGAGATCAGATTGGAAAGACTATGGTGCATCTATGGTTTTCAGCTGATCATTATAGCACCACTTAAAGCTAATGAGCTGATACTGGGAGGGACTGTCTGGGCTGAGATGACTGGCAGCTAGTTAACAGTATGGCCATCAGTACTTCTGTATCTCAGTTGGTAGAGCATGGTGCTTGCAACGGCAGGATGGTGGGTTTGATTCCCGGGACCACCCATAAAATAAATATATGGCTACAAGTCACTTTGGATAGAAGCCTCTGCTAAGTGACATTTATTGTCATGTATTAGATCAACTCAAACTAGTCTTAAGAGAGAAGAACTTTCCATAGGACTGCAGAGTTACTGCATAGGCTAGCTGTGGCCTTAGTACAAGTTTACTCTAACGCACAGTGGAAGGAGGAATGAATCTAAGACTGACGAGTGTAAGTTTCAAAAACATGCATATTTTTTAAAGGTGAAAAATATCAATTGCTAATGAATTCAAATGTTCACGTGCTAATTATGTAATTGAATTACGGAATAATAATGATGATGGACAAGTCATAACCATCATTGTCTGAGACAGAAAGGCTTTACTACTTTTGGGAGGAAAGTAGACTAGACTACAGCAACTGTCACTGTGGAACACTGTACAGCCAGTAAACTAGCATGACAATTGAAAAGGAAAATGTATATTGACATTTCCCCCCCCCCTACAACAGCTTACAAAAGAGTGTGTTGGATGTGTATAATACAGAAATGTCCATATAATTCATAACAGGTCAAGGCACCAAACCAACCAGGTCTTTAAAGTGTGTTCCTACTTAATCCCCCATTCATTCACAGCATCAGACACACACACATACACACACACATACGCACACACACGCACACACACACACACACACCACACCGCCCCAGCAACACTGTGAACAGTCATTATGTGTTACATGTTCAACACAGGGACCCACAAAGGGTTTGGATACGCTGTCAAACATAGCAAAAATGCACTCCATAATAAATCCTATCAAGTGTGTGTGTGTGTGTAATCACATGTATATTTATAGTGTTAAGATTTCCTCTCCCCCCTCCGCTCCCCACACCAGGTACGGCAACAAGCGTAACATGTTTGCAGGCATACAATCCTAGTATTTGCAAAATGGAATTTATTAAAGCCCTAACTGAGAGGAAGAGTGAATGAGAGGCAGGGATGAGCACTTTGCCACCTCTCTGCTCATCTGAATATATATATTCAAGGTTGGGTCTGGGAGAGAGAGAGAGAGAGAGAGAGAGAGAAAAAAAACTCATTATTCAGGGACCTGCAGCCTTGGTAACTTTGATTTTCATCCATCCATGGCATGGCCAAAAGGTAACATTTAATGAAGTGCCATTCAGAGAGTAAATGGGGTCATATAATAGACAGTGCGCCCAGCGCGAGGAACACCTTGTGTTGGGCTACTGATAGCTGTTAAGGGTTGCAGTGATGAACCAACAAGACTCATTTCAGCAGCCGGCAATACATCCACACTATTAATATTTATCAAATATGTGGTCTGTTTCAACCCCAGCCATGTTCGGGCTGTAAACCCACGCTATGATGATATCTATTACCCATCTCCTATTGCGGTGGGACTATGCCTTTTTTCACATATAACACGTATTACACACATGTAGTCATTTTCACATGCCAAAATCTACAGTATAACGTACGCTCCTCTCTAGTTCTCCAAAGGGGGGAGCCTTAAAACTGAAGCTGGAGAGAGTTTGTTCATTTAAGGATCTCTGTATGAATTACGCATCATCAAATGCAATTAGCAGTTCTTTCATGTGCGGTTTATGTAATGCAGCACTTCATTAACATTATTCATTCATATGCAGTCTTGGATTACAGTCCTGAACATTCTTTATTAGACTAGATGTAACCAAGCTGCTGGAGTTTTGAAGATAAAAAAAAAAAATGGGGGAAAAAAGTGATTGAATAACAAATTGGAGGAAAGCAGACGATTCCTGACGGGTTTGCAGGATAATTATTCTATCTTGTGATTCTACTTTATATGATGAGAGGTGATGAGCAGGAATATTATCCCATTGAAATGAGGCACTTACTAAGCAGCAGCAACATACTAACAATGTGTCTACTGTCAATTTTTTTAAACTGCTTTAAAAATTAGGTCAACAATACTAACACAAATTATGCATTGTTTTTGCAAATTCAATATTTAAAATTGTGTGTATAATTGAAATATATTTGCATTGTGAGTGTATCCATATTCAAAGCAAATATATATTAAAGTGAAATAGTGTCAAATAGATTTTAGGCAATTTTTTCCCATATTTGTAGGATTTTATATCCATTATAAGCCCATTTTATTGCATACTTATTACTGGGCTATTTCATTGCTCATCATCTTTACCAGTACAGCTATCAGTTGAGATGTTTGTTGTCCAAATGAAACATCTTCTCATTTCTCTCACTCGACTTTAAGTGCTGCTTTGGACTGTGGTGCTAACAGGTTGTTTTGACCATTATATCTATCACAATGAAATGGCCCAGCGTTTTGGCAAAGGACTCAAGCCTGTGATTTAATACACGCCTGGCTCTATTGTCCTCTCTGTCATAGACTGAGATGTATCTGATGGGAGATGTGTAACCTAGTATTGCCTTTCCATCCCACTATCATCCCTCTATCCCTCCATCCATTTTAACTGCTGACGGTTAAACTGTTTCATTTCATCTGCTGGGGCTCATTCAGCCAAACCCTGTTTACTGTATATAGAGCAATATGCACTCACAGGTTTTGGAGATGGCTTGGGCTCCGAGGGCCGCATGTGCAAGTGGGCCATCATCGCCTGAAGACGCTCACGTTCTTTAGAAAGCTGTTAGCGGAGAGAGGGAGAGAAAATAAAACAGTTTTAGAAATGAGCGATTTTCCCCAGACTGCAACAGTAATACATCTTGTTATCGAGCTTGTCTCTCTTGTAATGAATCCTGCATATGCCCAGTCTGGGGCTTCTAGCTAAGTCTGCCTTGAAGACACAGACTTAAACCAAACCAGTGGAGGAGAGGAAGAGGAGAAGAGAAGAGAGAGACAAAACATTTCTGCTGCTGGTGGTGGTGGTGTCGGGCAAGGGGAAGTTAGTGCGAAGAGGTCAGGGAAAACAAATAGCGCTTCATCTTTTTGTCAATAGCAGAATTTAGGTCACGGATGCTTTGACAGCAAAAAGCTACTCGGGCTCTAAATTAGAGGGTCTTGAGTGCCTCCTCAAAGTCCCGTGGACACAGTTAGAGAGATGGACCCTAGCCAACAGCTGCCAAGAGGTGAAGGGGTCCTTCAAACAGAGTGCCAGCCAGGCCCGCCTCCACGCTCCCCCCGGTTCCCTTGGAGGTCCAGTTAGTGGCCCTGCAATCTGCTCTCATCAATCTAACTCACTGGGAGTGACAGGGACCAGGCAGTGTGAACAGACTGAACTCCACTCCTCCTGCGCTAGCTACAACACGAAGACAGCGGCAGCAGCATCCAGCAACACTGGACTAGACTGAACTGGGCCTCATTACCAGTGACGGCTCTCAGGGATGGAGTGAAGGGAAAAAAGGAGGCGAGGAAGGACATAAAAGAGCACACGCCGACTGGTAATTGGTCACACTGTAAACACGAGGTTCGGCGGCTTTGGGTGTCAGCAATAACAACAAAAAAGAAGAAAAAAACATATAAATAAGAATTCTTGTTTTTTGTTGTTGTTCTTAGACCCTCGAAAACCCCAACAACATAAAAACTAAATGTTTTGTCAGAGTGGAAAACAACTTTATAGTGGAACGCTTGGGCAGCATTCAGATCAGCATCAAGCCAGCTTAGTGTGTGAGAGAGAGAGAGAGGGCGAGAGTGTGTGGGAACTTAGAACTCGAAGAGCATGTCTGTTTGTCCATGCTACCCCGGGGCCTAAAGCAGGCCTGACTGTCAGTACCACAGTGTAAATCCAGTACAGAAAATAGACAGCCGTGGTGTAAATCCAGTGCAATGTGGGAATGCCGTGGATGCTGAGTAATATTGTCGTTCAATCACCGGACTCATTATCTCGACAGAGGGACACGCTAATAAGGTCACGCTCCACCTACTAAAAATAGTTCCCTTCTTCAGGAGATTTCGTCAGGTGCAAAGTGCATTTAATTAACATGCAGGGAAAGGGGAGAGATGCACTCCGTTATTAATTGGAAAGGAGAGAAAATAAGCACATCGTTAATTCAATTAAAACAGTCATAATGGGTTTGGTGTGGGCCCAAGGATTCCTTTGTTTAGGTCTCGCTATATAAGCTTCTGGTAGGTGTGCTTGTGTCCACCTCTTAGTGTGCTGCATTTTGTCCTAGCCGGCCACACAAACAGGCACGTAGAAATGAATTAGAAATCAATGGCAATGTAATAATGCTAAAAGAGCCGTGCCTGTATCTCTAGCTGCTGTACCACCTGCATCTGGACTCGACACTGGGCCGTGCTCCTGTCGTCTAGAGCATGCTCATTGTTAAGGTGCCTGGAGACAGGGAGAGAGAGAGAGACAGGGAGGGAGAGAGAGAGAGAGAGAGAGAGAGAGGGAGAGAGAGAGAGAGAGAGAGAGGGAGGGAGGGAGGGAGGGAGAGAGAGAGAGAGAGAGGGAGAGGAGAGAGAGAGAGAGAGAGAGGGGAGGGAGAGGAGAGAGAGAGAGAGAGAGAGAGAGAGAGAGAGAGAGAGAGAGAGAGAGAGAGAGAGAGAGAGAGAGGGAGGGAGGGAGGGAGGGAGGGAGAGGAGGGAGGGAGGGAGGAGAGAGGGAGGAGAGAGAGAGAGAGAGAGAGAGAGGGAGGGAGAGAGGAGAGAGAGAGAGAGGAGAGAGAGAGAGAGAGAGAGAGAGAGAGGGAGAGGGAGAGAGAGAGAGAGAGAGAGAGAGAGAGAGAGAGAGAGAGAGAGAGAGAGAGAGAGAGAGAGAGAGAGAGAGAGAGAGAGAGGGAGAGGGAGGAGGGAGGAGAGAGGGAGGGAGGGAGGGATGGGAGAGAGAGAGAGAGAGAGAGAGAGAGAGAGAGAGAGAGAGAGAGAGAGAGAGAGAGAGAGAGAGAGAGAGAGAGAGAAGTCGTTAATGATGTTATATGCATACAAATTCATAAAATCAGGCTTTGTAATTTAAATTATTAAAATGCAAAAGTGTGATTATTTATTATGATTATTTATTAAATGATGTATTATCATAAATTATTATTATTATGTTGTTGTTGTTGTTGTCAACATCATTCTGAAATTATATGTAATACTGGTGCATGTGGTTCTGATATAAAACAGTGAAAGCATCTCCAATATGACAATAGGCCCTCTGTAGTGTGGATGGGAGTCGGTGACTACCCAGAGCACTACTCTATGGAGGATAAAAGATGCTGGTCTGGCACAATGGATTTGTATCCAATTCATTTACAGAAAACAATAAAGGCAATTTAACGTTGAGAACATTTAAAAAATGCTCCCCTTCCAAAGTGGGCATTTATTCAGCATTTATTCAGCGGCAGACTGTATCTCCTTCATTAGATTTTTTTTTTTCAAAGCAGACAGCCATAACAGTTGATGACGGTTCGTCTTGATTGGATTTTGTCTGCAGGACACAAAAGAACCTCGCCATTAAAATAGACCTTTCTTCCCTGCACCACGCTACAAAGGCGAAAAAGGTTTTTTAAAGTGTTGTGATGTTCGGTAATGAGCCTCTATCTGAATTATCATTGGTGACAAACTCACAAAGCGGGCTTTGAGAAGACATGGTTATGAAATGCCAGAGCTGCCACATTCTTTCCTGTAATTATAGGTTAGCTTGCAGACCCTTCAATGATCATTTACAGCACTGCCTCCAGTGCATTAGTGGGAGCTTAAATCGCTCTCTCTGACACGCACACGCACACCACACACACACACACACACACATACATGCACACACACACACACACGTTTCACCATATATTATATTTATAGTCTTTTCCTATTTACTGTTTAACAGCAAAATGCTAAACAATACAAACGTAGTCGCCAGCCTGCCTTAGTATGCCAATCAAAGCATGGAATGGGACATTTGTAATCACAATAGCCCCAGTACCTTTCAATTATGGCCGGGCACATTTAAAACCATTCCAATTGCATTCCTGTTTTATGCTTTTGTAACCATTTCAGGTCTAATGCTCAGATATGTTCCATTATGAATCAGGAATGAGATAGCATTAAAAGGAGGGGGAGAGGCTGGACTGGTGGGTTTCTCCAGCCCGTGTCTAATTGCTGTTTCAGAATGCGCATGCAAAGGGGCATTTCATTAATCATTTAATCACGTCCCTCGCAGGAAGAGGGAACTAATGCTGCAAATACCCTTTTCATTTCAATGCTCATAATGCTATCTTATGCACTTGATGTATGGCGTGTGTCATAAATTACAGCTACTTCAAAAGCACCAAGTGGGCTAGCCCACTATCCCTGAAGATCATTCATTACCAACTACAAAAAAATACAAAAAAATCTTTATTAAGTTTCCCTCTCATCGACAGACAAGCAGCCTGTGTTTTTTCTCTCTCTCCTGTTGGAGGGGAGAGGTTGTGAATTAGCTGCAGAAGGCCTCTCGATATTCCTCCGACCATTTTTGTTCCCCAAATGATCCCTTTTTTGTCTTCCTCTTCTTCTCCTGCTGGCCAGTTAGCAAGGCGATTACAAACAGATTACAGTCTGCATATGAAATATTCAAATGGCAAGCTCTGCTATTATGCATTAATAAGAAAGAGGGAAATAGAGAAAGAGTGTAAGAGAGAGAGAGAGAGAGAGAGAGAGAGAGAGAGATGGTGTGAGGGAGAGAGATTGACAGCGAGAGAGATGCAGGAAGAGTGAGAGAGAGAGTGAGAGACAACAAGCAATGAAAAGAGAAGGAGGGAGAGAGAGAGAGAGAGAGAGAGAGAGAGAGAGAGAGAGAGAGAGAGAGAGAGAGAGAGAGAGAGAGAGAGAGAGAGAGAGAGAGAGAGAGAGAGAGAGAGAGAGAGAGACAGGTTATCCGTCATCGTCACCAGAATATCCCCTAATGAGCCGGGCCCAGTCAGACTCAGAGCAGTACAAACAGAGAGGTGAGCGAGGGAAGAGAGGCCGGACGCCTTCACAAAGACAGCTCTGAACAAACATTTCTGGAGCCACCACATAATTTATGGGTCACTTTACAGGCATATTGATTTTTGTTTTGAGAGGGGAATAACCAATGTGATGGGTCCAATAGCACAGGAAGGCAGAAAGAAAGAGGGAGAGCTGGGGAGATTGACAGATGCAGGGATTCAGGGACAGAGAGGCCACACTAATACAGTATAGCAGTATAGCAAGGTTTTCTAGACAAAAACAAAGCAAAGGTTCCTAGTTTATGAGAAGTGGCTGTTATACACTTTGGGATAGTTATTCCTATGGAGTATCATATTATGTTGTCCATTTTGTATCCTCACTGACCACTAAGACAAATATACACACAATATACTGAAGTTATACACTGAGAGTTCTAAGAGCCTGCTAATATACCTTCAAGCACACAGTATGGTGTGCCTAATTGTCCATGTGTCCTATCACAGCTTCGTCGACCCAGACCCTTCATGCTAGCTAGGCCGGGGCCTCCATCCTCCCTGACTGTCTAGCATGGCGCAGAGTAACACAAACACACATTGCAGACCCACACCAGACCAGACAGCAGCATATGCATAACTAATGTAATGCCCTCAGTTTTAAAGGTCTTGTCACACCCAGCCAGACGTCTGGCAGAGTAGCGCTAAGGGGGCCTATCCGGGGGCTTCTTACTGCCTTGTGGGTTTAATTAAGCAACGGTTAGAGACACTCGCGGTCAGGTTAACGTCTCTCTCTCTCTCTCTCTCTCTCTCTCTCTCTCTCTCTCTCTCTCTCTCTCTCTCTCCCTCTCTCTCTCTCTCTCCACTTGCCATGTCTCTCTCTTGACGCTACTGCCTGCTGGGTAAGGGGGAAGAGGGGGACATGGCGTCGGAGGGGGAGAGGGGAAGAGTTAAGTGAGGAGGCAGATAAATTGTCTGTGTAGACGGCGAGGTGCATCGATTTAGGGAGACCCTGCTCTGAGGGGTTGGCGGTCGGGGCATGCTGGTGGTTTGGATGGTGGGTATGAATATATATGGGCTGACGGGCTGAAGGATGTTTAATTGGAGACGATAATCAAACGGTAACTAACTCTTCTCGGATGTGTGTGTGTGTGTGTGTGTGTGTGTGTGTGTGTGTGTGTGTGTGTGTGTGTGTGTGTGTGTGTGTGTGTGTGTGTGTGTGTGTGTGTGTGTGTGTGTGTGTGTGTGTGTGTGTGTGTGTGTGTGTGTGTGTGTGTGTGTGTGAGATCACAGATGGGAGAGCAAATCAATACAGAACTAGGGAACAGAGCAGGAAGCATTATATAATAATACTAAACAGAATGGAGTATTAAAAGGTACGTGATGTGAATGTATCAAATATTTCTGCATTGATTGCACTGTAGAGTACTGTACCATGCCCGCAAATGTATACATATAACTGTAACACTAATCTAAAAGAACAAATCTGTGTGTGAAGTTAGTTATTCTCATTCCTGCCAAACCTTGAAAATACAAGCGCCTCAAAACTATTTAGAAGCACATACATTTACATGCATCGACATGCACGCACAGGCCCACACACACGCCCCCGACACCCCCCCCGAACACTCCCACGCTAATATTACATTTGAACTACAGAGCTAACACAACGTGCCAGCCAACCTCTAGGCTAGCTCTCCAGGTGAACACACATAAAAGAGACACTGAAGAGCTATTAAATGCTGATCTTGACAAGTTTCCTACCCGCAACACAACAAAAGATGACTAAACGCGCCCGCTGCATGACATTTTGTTTCATACCTCCAGCAACCAACCATCAGGTTACCTCGGTTTCCCCCCTTCCCCGCGTTCTCGTCTTAAAGTGCCATTTGATTCTGACACCTATTTTATGTAAACCTTTTTAAAGTGTGTGTGTAGCCTGGCTGTTGCCGAGGAGATGAGTGGCATCTCCGAAAACATTAAAAGGCTCTCCCTGACACAGACGATAACTCCTCCAAGGAAAGGCAGACAAGCAGCCATCTTTGTTCTGCCAGGATCACGCTGTCTTTTTGTTGCTGTCTGTTTCCATGTGCCGCTTACAGTACATGAACCTGACTCCTCGCAGGCTGGATGCAACGACGTGGAGTCCCACCCAGAATCTTTAAGGCTGTTTTTGTAAAGACAGTTGTTTCAAGCAGGGTCCCTTCCATACTATACCAGTTGTCAGAGAATTGCCTGCAACGCCTCTTTCTAGTCTACTAGTGTAAAGTATATGCCGACTGTAAAGTATATCTGTGCAATCATTTTTTCTACACTGCTCTTAAAGAATATATACAGTCACATGTTTTATAGCCTACTGTGTACCTATGCCCTAACCTAAATGAGAAACTAAGCCATAAAGATGTCCATACTGTAACGATCTTCGTCTTCATCGGACGAGAAGTAGGAAGGATCGGACCAAAACGCAGCGTGGTAAGTGTCCATCATCATATTTTAACACAGAACACGAAAATACAAAATAACAAAGTGAATGTAAGAAATGAAAATCGAAACAGTCCTCTGAAAGGTGAAAACACAAAACAGGAAACAACCACCCACAAACACCAGGTGGGAAAAGGCTACCTAAGTATGGTTCTCAATCAGAGACAACGATAGACAGCTGCCTCTGGCCAAACGCATAGAAAAGTAAACATTGGAAAAACAACCCGCGCCCCCCGACCCAACCAAAATAGAGACATAAAAAAAGGAACTAAGGTCAGAGCGTGACACATACAGTAAACATACTTAGCCGTGTTTACAATGGAAGGCCAATGTACAGTAGCGGGTGGATTCAATAAGACAAACGGAGTGCATGACTATAGACCACTAATCTGCTGTAGCCATGCAGTCTCACACACAGCCAACATCTTTCTCAAGCTGCAAGGTACACTTCTCCTCTGCTCCAGGGCCTCCACCAGAATATACTTAAGCAATAAGGGAGGTGTGGTATATGGCCAGTATACCACGGCTAAAGGCTGTTCTAAGCAAGACACAGCGCGGAGTGCCTGGACACAGCCCTTGTACCACAGCCGTGGTATATTGGCCATATATCACAAACCCCCCGAGGTGCCTTACTGCGATCATAAACTGCTTACCAACATAATTACAGCACTAAAAATACATGTTTTGTCATACCCATGTCTGCTGTACCACGGCTGTCAGCCAATCAGCATTGAGGGCTCAATCCACCCAGTTTATAATGGAACCTTATAGTATTGACTATACTGCCTTTCCCCGAGCAAATCTTTGCTCGCGACATCCACCATGCTGCTCCACACAGTGCATCTTCCCCTGGGGATAAGCACATCATATCCATATAAATACACCTGGAAATAATGAATTCAAAGGTGCGTCTATTGTTGGCCTGTCCGTTGAACAGAGGCGTTGATATAATGCACATGAAATGTCTTGTCTGTCTCACTTGTGGGGTCTGTAGAGGTTTTGTATATTAAGCCAGTCTGGCTTTCAGTCATTTCTCTTTGCACAGACACACATTAGCCCTAATGCACATGCTGGTGCTACAGACGGCTGTATAATTAAGCAAGCTACCGCCTTTTGTTTTGCCTGACCTAAATCTTACAACTCTGGTTAGGCCCTAGTGGGCTTCCATGTCATCACAGAACCACGGTTATGGGAGTTACAGCACTGTAATGTAAAGGAAGAAGCCGCCTCCCCAAAATAGAACAATATCCCAATTTCAAAAGAGTTTGTGTGGGATTTACATGAACATTTACACCCGTGAAAACGCTCCACGCGATCATTATTTCTCAGTTAATTACAAATCTAATTAGAATATTCCAATGAATGCTTCGGCCCCCTTTTCTCTCTTTTCGAAGGAAGAGAGAGAGAGAAAGAGCCTCGCTCCTCCAGAGTGGCAACGTGATAACCTGTAATCTATGGCACTAGCGAACACCTTCCCCTTTTGATGTCCCCCACTAACATCCCAGACAACAAAGCAGACCAATTACAAATGAGCTAATTAACTAAATTGTTGATGGAGCATGAAGAGTTCATTCAGTCCGTCCGCAGGCGCCATGACAACACTGAATGCAGCCATTGTGGGGCCCCCTGCGCGTCCTTACAAGTTGCCATTCGTTTTTGAGGCCATCAGGCGCACCAACCTATCAGGCTGAACACCAGCCTATCACGCAACTCTGCGTGCTGAAGAGGAGATTTGGGTAAAAAATCGGAGATCAATTACATCTAGAGTTAATGTAGCCAGCCGCCTGACAGTCTATACAATCTACACGTTCAAATATCCCCACTGAGATGCAAGCGTGTTTATCTCTTTGTTGGGCCCCCCTCGATTAAGCTCGCTAAGAGCCGCTCTGGTACTGTGGAAAATAACCCAGAATAGGCCTCTGCAGCTTCATTACTGAGAAACAAAATATGTACAGCAGCTAAGCTCATCTTAGTTGATGAATGGCAACTTTTATACCATGGAACATAAGACGACGTTTCTGCTGTGGGAAAGAGGCACGAGAGGCGCTTGGCTGGGTGACATGAAGCTTTATCGGATATCATGGAGGCCGTTGTCTTGGCCCGTGGTTGTTAAACGCAACTGTCATCGAGCTTGTCGTTTTTTTGTTGTTTTGTATTAACACAGGAGACTGTAACGTAATGCACAGTCATGAAGTAAACTCACGGTGTAAGCTAAGACATGATGATATATGAGGTCGGTGAGTACAGGAAAGGGGAGGTGAGTAAGACACATTGTAGAGTACATTCTCAGAATAAGACCTACTTCAAAAACTGTCCGAAGTCCTCACAGACGCTCTCGCAGCCGGGCCACTTGCACACCCCGTGACCATAGAGGGAGTGGGAGGCTCCGCTTTCCTCATGTAATGAGCTGAGGAGAGAAGAGCGAGAGAGAGAGAGAGAGAGGGAGAGAGACAGCGGGAGAAAAGGAGAGAGAACAAGGGAGTGATGGACAGAGAGAGTGAGAGAGAGAGAGAGAGAGAGAGAGAGAGAGAGAGAGAGAGAGAGAGAGAGAGAGAGGAGAGGAGAGGAGAGGAGAGGAGAGGAGAGGAGAGGAGAGGAGAGAGGGAGGGAGAGGAGAGGAGAGGAGAGGAGAGGGAAAGAGAACGGGGAGAAAGAGAGAGGGGGGATGGATAGAGAGAGAGCGAGAGAGAGAGACAAAGGCAGAGAGGGAGAAGGAGACAGAGAGAGACAGAGAGAGAAAAAAATGAAGGATCGGAGGTAGAGAGAAGGAGAGAGAGAAGGGTAGACTGGCGTCAGATTCATCAAAAAAGCCATAATGGCTTGAGGCTGCTGGTGGCTGTCAGGTTACAATCAGTGACAAGCAGGTCAATTCAGCCCTGTTCTATTGAATAGTTCAACTGCCAAGGATGCTAGGAGGAGGAGGGAAGGAGCCTAATTAAGCCAAGGATGGAAGTTACTGTCTGCATCTGAAATAGCACCCTACTCCCTATATAGTGCACTACTTTTGGCCAGAGCCCATGAGGCTAAAGGTAGTGCACTATAAAGGGACTAAGGTGTTCCTAATAACAGAAGGGAGAAAAGATGAGGGCGGGTGGCCTAGCAATATGGTTAACATCTGATTATTGATCCAGTGTTATTGCAAACCCCTAAGCAACGCGTGAAAAACCATCCAGCTAACCCATTCATAGAGAGACCAATTTCCTTTTCTTTTTTTCCCCGACCCCTATTTCTTCATCTTGTAAAGCGATCAACGGAGTGCTTTCAAGTAAACATGAAAAATACAGACGGCCATATCATTTTCATCACGAGATTAATAATATTCTCCGTAATTTATGTGATTTTGAGGACAAGAGGGGGTTCTGCTTGGATAACGGCACCCAAATAAGTTATGACCCCGAGTAGACAGCACATCCTATTAAAAGTGACGGTTTAACCTTTCGGCTCCACTTGTTTCTGTATTTGGCGGGTTGGAGGGTGTGTGTGTGTTTGTGTGTCGGTGTGTGTGAGGGGGATTGTGTGTGTGTGTGTGTGTGTGTGTGAGAGCTCACACACGGTTTCTACAGGCAGGCTTTCCCTCCATCGATCCACTGTGTGTTAGTAAGCATCTCTCCTTGACAATACTCCGTGTTCGATCATTACGAGACGCCACACCCCCCCCCCCGGGGGACACTAACAGATAAAAAAGTGTTTTCTCTTTCCCTTCCCTCCTCCTCCTGTTTTTGTTTCTCTTCTAGGGGAACATCTGCCTTCTAAAGATCTCTTTTTTTCAAGCACCCCTTTTAGTGGCGGTAGCAGATAGCATCTACTTTAAACCAATTACGCAACACATCCAGCTCCACCGAAGTCTCTCCACACCGCTACACTGCGCCACATTCTTAATATATCGCAGGAAAGAGCCTTGAATAATGCATAGAACCAGATAGACATATGTGAACAGTGTTTTCTTACAGTCGGAAGCACATACAAAGGCAGCATCACAAGGACAAACATTCTAAAGTACCACCTCGGCGTCACGTATTTTGTTTACATGACAAGCGGAGCAGCAAGGTAATTTCAAAAGAGAGAGCCACTAAATACTTAATGTACGAGGTGGTTGCCTTCGCTTTCTGCTCGCACAGCTGT
>NC_068433.1:38957297-39079797 GCF_023373465.1 Oncorhynchus keta | reverse complement strand
GACTCCTGAAGATAGAGGAGGTACAGTAGGGTAAATAAAAGTCTTATAAAGAATATAAAATCAGTTTCTAGCCTGCATGGGACATCTTCCTGAAACTTCATTCATTCATAAATCCCACTAAAGAGGGTAGTTAATGAAACAATAATTCCCTACTTAAAGCTTTCCTCACTGTAGTCTATCTAGGAAGTAATGATGAAATTACAAGTCAGCTCCTTCCACATATAACCCAGCCTGTCTCACTTCCTGTACTGGCTCCACCCCTCTTTCATTGACTTCCTCATAACTACAGTAACTATGTCTCTATCCTGACACCTTTTACCTTTCCCGAGGGCTCCCAGGAAATAGACCCTCGGAGGGATACAGGTAATTGGTTGTGACGTGGTCAAGTGCGTCACTTCTAGTCTCTCTTTTATAACTGTGTCAAGGGCGCAGCGGGCGTAGATGTACTGTACATTAAGTGTATTGTGAATACAGTGCTACACAGGCAGTGTGTGTGTGTGTGTGTGTGTGTGTGTGTGTGTGTGTGTGTGTGTGTGTGTGTGTGTGTGTGTGTGTGTGTGTGTGTGTGTGTGTGTGTGTGTGTGTGTCTGTGTGTGTGTGTGTGTGTGCGGTTCAATGGGTGCAGGCATTATGTGACCATATGCATGTAACTGTGCGCGTATGACTATGTAACTATGTGTGTGTGTACTGTGGGTGGGTGTGTTACTGTGCGTGTCTCTCTGTGTGTATCTACTAGGTGTGTGTGTATATGTTAGGTACCTGCTGCAGCATCACAGCCTGCTGCTGTTGGAGCAGGGCCTGGAGCTGCTGAGGGGATAGGACCTGCTGCTGGAGGATCTGCTGCATCTGCTGGGGGGTGATCACCTGGGGACTCATCATGGCCACCGACACCGGCACCTGGAGGGTGGGTGAGAGAGAGAGAGAGAGAGAGAGAGAGAGAGAGAGAGAGAGAGAGAGAGAGAGAGAGAGAGAGAGAGAGAGAGAGAGAGAGAGAGAGAGAGAGAGAGAGAGAGAGAGAGAGAGAGAGAGAGAGAGAGAGAGAGAGAGAGAGAGAGAGAGAGAGAGAGAGAGAGAGAGAGAGAGAGAGAGAGAGAGAGAGAGAGAGAGAGAGAGAATTCATCAGGTCTGGCCTCAGAGCCCACTGGGAGCATGGTAATTGGGGACCAAAAGGTAGAGAAAGCATGTCTCCCGTCACCCTTGTGCTGTGGCACTCTGTGCTGAAGGATGGATGGGTGCTGTGCCTTTGTGTTTCCTTGCCTTATTTTTGACAGTCCGCCCGCTGGGAGAAGAGAGGGATTTAAATAGACGTATACCCTAATTAGCTGAACCCTTGAACCGCCTTAGGCATGCCTATCAGTGGCGGCCATTGTGAAACAGCAGGAAAATGCACAGCTCCAAAGTTGATTAAAATAACACAGTTGAAGTGGACACTTGGTATGCACAATCAGCATGCAAGCACCCAGACAGACCCTGGGGTTGGAGATCACTCAGAAAGAGCCTTGGAGAGACAGAGAGGGAGATGATTCTTAGAGAAGCTTTCTCCGAGAGGAAAAGAGCGATTGGTGCTAGTAGACAATTCTGTTTATAGAGTGGAATTACCAGCTGCCTTCCTGCGGAGCACAGAACTTCTGCTACTTCTTCATTCTCACGAAAAGCAGCCAGAGGTTCAATTCTTTCTCCTGACTGACGTGTCCTTTTGAAAAACGTATGACATTTTTTTCAGGTGATAAGAATCATTCCACTACTAGCTGCTGTCAAGACTGCTAGAGAGAACTTCCCCAAAACAAAACAAAGACAGATTGTTCTCAGCCAAAGTCTTGTAAGACAGTAGAGAGTAGAGAGTGACTTTCTAACACCACAGATCAATGACAAAGCAAGAAAGATCCAACTTTTCATTGCTTCTCACTTTGATTGCCTGCATGAGCACACAGCAACAGGGGAATGTAAGCTCTAATGTTTATATCACTTTTTTTTTTCAATTCTTCATACCTGGTATTTAATTTATTTGTATTTTTTACAATGACTGGAATGAAAACAAACGCTGGAACGAGTTTGTTTACTCTTCCACGCTGCAGTGAAGTTTGGAACAAAAACTCAAAGCGGCTGAACGGAGGAATTTGAAACTCTCCCCAGAGTCTTTCACTTTCACCTGTTGGGGCCACGGTTTAATCTGAAAGTGTTATTTGACTGTAAGGGCTTTGAGCATTTTAATATTCTATTACACAGGCTATGATATGACACATCCAACCATTGCAGATGCAGAATAGTCTACCGAACAGTATCTTATGCTAAGATAAGACTGATTAAACCTCTTGCGGGCATCTTTAAAGAACGGGACTGAATCTTTTAGGAAGTAGTCGTGGACATTCCATAGACCTCGCTAATTGCGACATCGTTTAGCACATAGTCGCTACGACAGTATACTACGACGGCATGACAAAAAGGGCCAATAAGACCCTCCTGTCCCCCTGACGTGAAACGCTGCTGTCTAATCAAGCTGCTTGATTACTTTCCATACATCTCTCCTTGTAACCCCCCCCATCTCTCAGGCCTTGACACGTCCTTGTTTTGCTCTTCCCTCCTCTCCTCGGCCCAGGTTCCCCTCTTTGATTAGCTGAGACATTTGCATGGTCACTACACATTTTTCATTTTAGAAGTCATTATGCATTAGCGCTCCTGATCGCCCAGCTTGACTAATCCTGATGAACTGAAAATCACAGCTGAAGGTCAAACTCCATCCCCAGCCCCATCCTCCTCCTCCTCCTCCTCCCCGCCGCACCGCCACATTCGTATTCAAACAAATCCTAGACTGGACACCATTGTTCATTAGGGTCTTAGAGAGAGAGAGGGAGTGTGTGTGTGTGTGTGTGTGTGTGTGTGTGTGTGTGTGTGTGTGTGTGTGTGTGTGTGTGTGTGTGTGTGTGTGTGTGTGTGTGTGTGTGTGTGTGTGTGTGTGTGTGTGTGTGTGTGTGTGTGTATGTGCGTGCGTGCGTGTGTGTGTGTGTGTGTGCGTGTGTGTGTGTGCGTGCGTGTGTGTGAAGGCTGTTGTGGTATAGCAGTAGCCTCACTCTCTTCCGCACTTCGTTAAGCAGACACAAAAGAAAGGGGCCGAACAAAGCAACACAAGTCACAAATGAAACATCTGCACGTAACTAAACGCGCTGTGCTTCCACCTTCAGTGTTATTAAACCTTAAGATACATCGGAGACTTGCAATTACCCTGGGGGCCACCCCGTTGAATAGTGGTGGACAGGATGACAATGCTTTCATTAAAACCCATTAATTGGCTGCTTGAATGAGGATCCTGCGGTTAATGGGGTTGACGAAAGGGGAACCTGGTGTGAGTCTGTTTAAAAAAAAAAATGTAAACATGTAAATAGTGAAAAGACATAACCATACAATATCATATAATGAATCACTACACCACTAAACACCATGTGTTCTGTAAGGGGTGTGTATACATGCATTACTAGCCCAGTTGTACAGGATGGGGATAATACTGTATCTGAACAACAAGCCAGGGAAAAAGCCTACACATCCTGACAAGGAAAACGAGGGGATTCAAAACCGAAAATTGAAAAACAGGCAACAAATGAAGTCACGGAAGTGGCTTTCCCGCTTTCATTAGCTTTTTAGCTAGCGAGTGATGGATGATAATCATCTTCATTTCATCGCTCTTCCCCAAACAAAAAGAGAGGCAGGCGAGGCGGAGGAGAGGAAGGCCCCGGCCCTCGGTTCATTGTTGAAGCCCCAGCACAATGCTAATTCCAGGCATTTAACTGCACGCTTTTCTGCTTGACGTATCAGAGCCTCCAAGATGAAAGACGATAAGTAATTGCTCTCCTGGTTCTTATTCTTCACTGACAACCCATAAATTTAATTTTACACACGTTCATTTACATTTTCGAGTATATGACATGATAATTGCCGGAATATAACACCTCCATTCCGCAGGATACCGCAGCCCGGGCCGGTTGATTGACAAGAGCAGTGAATTGAAAGGAACAGAGGCTGAATTGCTTCTCCTCGAAATGATTTTGCCACGAAGGGACAAAATTAATGAGCATTTACAGGGACCGTCGCCGTCATAAACACGGGCAGACAATGAACGGTCCTCTCACACACAGGATCAGACAACCACCATGATATCCAACAACGCTAGGCTAGCTAGCTACAGTAGCTCTTCTGTCTGCCAAAGGAACTACATCACCAATCTATTCTTAAATGATTTGAAAATTGGCTACATTTGAGGTTGGTAACTGGGGAGGACGGAAATAACAGAAATGGATGTTTCAAAATATATATATTTGGAGTTTTGAGTTTATTTTTACAGGGACAGTGCACATTAATCAACGCTTCAGTAAAAGTGACGGTTTTAGCCAGCCGGCTAATTTTCAACCGCAGTCCCTGGGCAGGTTATTGAAAACAATTACAATAACAATACAGACAAACAATGAGCAACACGTAGCATGCAGACAGAGCAACATATAACAAGCAACACATAGCATCCAGACAGAGAACATAGAGCAAGCAACACGTAGCATGCAGACAGAGAAACATAGAACAAGCAACACGTAGCATCCAGACAGAGAACATAGAGCAAGCAACACGTAGCATGCAGACAGAGAAACATAGAACAAGCAACACGTAGCACGCAGACAGAGAAACATAGAACAAGCAACACGTAGCACGTAGACAGAGAAACATAGAACAAGCAACACGTAGCACGTAGACAGAGAAACATAGAACAAGCAACACGTAGCACGTAGACAGAGCAATAGCGCAAAAAGCAACAAAACAAAATACATAAAAGCAACAGTGTTTCCGCACCTCACGAGCTAACATGGAAAACATGGAAAACATGGAAAACATGGAAAACATGGAAAACATGGAAAGCGGCAATACACACCTAGGGATTTTTGTTCACGAGTCTGATTGGCCTTCGTGATGATGGCTATTGGGCTTTCCATCAAGCACTTTGAGAGCCAGTTTGTAGACAGACTGAATGGGTTTTAATGTTGTACCGCAAGCTTGGGCCCAACTAGTCAAGCAGTATGTTAAGTGGGAGAGTATCATAGATTTGAAGTACAGTTTTGCTACCTCTGTGTATGTGCTAATTGTTCCCCAAATGGGCGTGTTCCAAAATGATCCTACTCCAAATCCTCAAAAAGTAACATGTCATTGGTATGTGGGTTAACATGATTCTAAACAAAACAATACACAGCATGGCAATCAATGCGGCCTCGGGCGCTCTCTGTTTGCTCCCTATTTGTTTATTTCCTTTCCTTTAAGAAAGCTGAGGAAGGCACACGGGGAAGACGATGACTATCAACTTGAACTTTGGAGGACATGTGGTTTGCTGCTTAGGTCCAAAGTCTGAGTGCAGAACAAAGGACCTTTAAATTGGATCCTGATGAGAAAACATTGGCTGCCCCTCACAAGAACAAGCACATCATTAAGGTGCTCTCTCTCGCTCGTCACACTCCGTGCCAGAGAACGAAACAAACCTCTTCACGGCTGCAAAAGGTCAACTTCTTCTCCGGAGAGGAGTGATCAGGTACCTCTAGACTCCGCCAAGGCAGCAGTTGCGTTTTATTTCCGGTGAGAGGCCTCGTATTCTGTTTGATTTGACTGAGAATTGTGCGATTAAAAACGCACCGCCGCTCGGTGGCTCTCTGCATCGAACCGGACCAATGGGCAGATCAATGCACCTTCGGCGATTATACGCAATTGGGCTTATCTTTAGGACAATGGATTTATGAGCAAATCAAATTACACTAAAGTCCGGAGTAGGAGATATCCCGCAGTGTCAGAGTTCAAACTTAAACAATTAAGGGGTGAAAAAAAGACGTGAATTTCTCTCAATTTCGGTAGAATTCACTTAGCGGTAATAAGTGGGGGAAGTTCCCGATTAGATGTGGGACTGAGGCATAAACAGGGCCAGAGATGGGAGAGTGAATGGAGTGAATAACGTTAGGGTCTCTTCAGCACGAGCTAAACGGTCTCAGTGCTGCCACAGATACTGTTAAGATAAATAAAATGAGAAATGGAGGGGCGTAAGGTGGTAATTACTTGAGCTGCTTGGCAGAGACAAGCTTCAGTGTTAATTAAGGTGTTAGAACCATTTCAGCCCAGAGAAGAGAGAGAGATAGAGAGAGGGGATCGAGAGAGAGAGAGAGAGAGAGAGAGAGAGAGAGAGAGAGAGAGAGAGAGAGAGAGAGAGAGAGAGAGAGAGAGAGGATGAAATTCCTCCAGTGTCCCCCACTAATTCATCTCAATCCCGGGCTCCCCAGGGGCCATGGGCCCCAAACTACAGACTCCCTCTGAGCTGCTGAACTTCTGACCCCTCCAGTCCCTTTCAGCTGACACTGCTCATTTACTAACCAATTACTGCCAATGGTGGCATGGCTCTTATTGATAGGGAGCTACTTCACAGCCAGACCACCAAGGCTTCCTCCCAGGCCTCCTTCCCTATCTGCAAGCGTTGCTAACTTTTCAGAACTTCTCAGAGAAGTGGGCATAGTGTTACACATAATGTAATGGCTCTTGCTCATTTACACACACACACACACACACACATACACACACACACACACACACACACACACACACACACACACACACACACACACACACACACACACACACACACACACACACACACACACACACACACACACACACACACACACACACTTCGGATTAGGAGATCACTACTCCAGATTGTCAGGACTAGAGCTAAGTAAATTAGAAAATGTTTTCCCAAATCAGCACAGTATGGGACATGCAATCTATCAAAACATAAAGACACCAATGGCATGAAGTCATCTAATAAAACAGTTGGGGAGGGGGGTTATGGTAGGCTCAGGGGTCCTTCAAAACATATCTATCTATGTGTAGATAACCCTGATTCCCTTTTCATTGATAAAGTGGAGGACATGTATTGTGCTGTACTGTACTGTAGTATGTCACTACAACAGTGTCTATAATAGTGTTTATAGCCTCCAGTGGCTAGTGGAGAGGAGCAGACACACTGTATTATCACACTAGCACACTATACTGTCTTTCCCAGTTGGTATTTCCGAACGGGTTTCCTACCAGTTGTCTTGGTGTGTGCCGTAGTAGCTGGTACTCTTGGAGGGAACAGCAAGTCTGCCTTGCGATGTCCCAGGTACTACAGAGACCACTGGATCAGCCGCTTCATCAAATGACACGCTCTAAATTACAAGTGCTTCAAGCAGCTCAGTGAATTATAGTTCATCACTTGGAAATGCTTCCCACCACCAGGGCTGCTACTCGTATCAGATCTGCCAGGTAGTATCCAATTAACACCCGGGCCAGAATAATCAGATTGCATGTGTAAGGGTCTGGTATAAACTCGCTTATTGCTTCCATGCATCTTCTGTCAGAAGGTACATTTGTTGCTGCTACATCAAAGGTCTGGGGATGGAGCACTTTTTCTTCATGTTTTTTTTCTCCTCTGCCCGCCGCTTGCCTTGGGGTCATATTTCAACTTCTTTTGCATCACAATGATGAACCTCCTCTGTCCTCGCAATTTAGCAATCTTGTCCTGTAGGTGTGTGTAACTAACACAGAGGGGAGGGGAGGGGGGAATAAAATCTTGTTTTCTTGTTACAAAAGCATGCAGTCACCGAGGGTGTTTGAGTAAAAATGTGCTGACACTTTTTTTTCTCTCCTCCTTCTCCAAGAGTCAACAGAAGGCTTCTTCATGAATAATAACAAAATGTTTTTCCGCTGTGATAATTTTTTCTCTCTCCTATTTTGAGATCCTTTCCACTACCAGGGGGAATGCAGAGCAGATAGATATTAATACATGTAAATGTAAAATAACATCCTCAGCCTGCGTTTCCTACCTTATCCACCAATGTCTCTGTAGCCTTTTCTCAGTGTTCCGTGTTCCAGATGGGGGACTATAGTCAGATGAATGTTAAGGAAAGGGGCGTAGGGATATTTCACTGTGATGAGATGTATGGCGGCGACCTTTAAAGCAGTGACACCCACAGGATGGCCCAGTGCCCACAGTCTGATTGGGAGACAGATCTGGAGTCACTAAACCACGTAGAAAGGCAAGAGCCAACATCATATTTATAATACAGCTCCTCTCATCCATAAAACCAACCGACAGCCAACCTGGAACAGTCAGTCATTTTACACGGTTCAGAGTTCAACCACTGTACTGTATGTTCGTACCAGGTGGATTTGGTGGCATGATACTTGGTGTCATTACCGTTAAACTGCCTTAAAAACACGACATAGTGTTGGTTGGCGCACTCCTTGGCAACATTGCATTAAAGAGAAACTGCTTTCGAAAACACCTGTCACGGCTCGGGTTTTGCATGGCTGATGGTTAACCGTCAACTACTAGAGAGTCAGGGAAAGTCAACGAGGGAGGGGCTAGAGAGTCTTCCTATGTCTTTTATGCTAATAGAGCTGAGGGGCAAATCCAATTTTAACCTCGGGCACTGATCTATTGTCTGGGTTGCATAATCTGAAGAGGCATGGAGGGCCGAGCTAGCGACTCCACCACGGGGTGTCTTTGACACACAGAGTGAAGACCTCCTTTGTTAATCTACAGTGCGGTGCGATCACCTCGTTAATGCGCCTCTCACACCGTGTGTGTGTGTGTGTGTGTGTGTGTGTGTGTGTGTGTGTGTGTGTGTGTGTGTGTGTGTGTGTGTGTGTGTGTGTGTGTGTGTGTGTGTGTGTGTGTGTGTGTTGGGCTTGGTCAACCCTCTCCAACGGTCTTCAGAGTAGGTCAGCTGATCACCCCCCACCTTCTTTATGCTGTGTTCATCAATGTGACATGTCCTACCGCCATGGCAGCCCCTCACTCCCTGACCTGTACACGCTGATCCAGCCCATATACAGCTGTTTACTCAACCCCCCCCCCGAAAACACCTAACGTGCCTACCAGACGGCGCGGCGCCATCGTTGTTCAGCGCACACGTTATACATGTGTCACCGTGCCAGGCTTTGTGGTGTACCCAGCGTGTTAAAGGCACATACGTCCCAGGCGGATCGCTAAGGCGGCCAGGGCCCAGCCCACATCAAGGGAGGAGGGAATCAGACAATAGAAAACAAACAAACTACCAAGGGCCTTATCAACGGCGTCTGACAACTTGAGATGGTGATTTGGTTCGGGAGAACAATTGTCAGACTGCAAAGGCCTCGGTAATCCTCCCTTCCCTATTCGTCATCTCGCCCGTCTCTTTATTTGTATTCCAAATGTCAGTGTATAAATGCGTTCGGGGAGATAGATATTGCCACAGTGAGAGGGAGGGTATAACAGTAGAACAGAGACGAGAGGGTGTTGTGTGCCTTGGGAAATCCTTGTAAGCAGCATGGTGAAGGCGAGGGGATTTACTGGGAGAAATAGGTGTTTATTGAGCGCTCCCATGGGCTTACTGGGTAATGATAGACCTGTCACATTACGCAAATGTGGAAAAGCAGCTTGTGTCGCCGCGTCAACACCGCGATGAACCACCGGATAGAATTAGTCAGGCGCGAGCCTTTAGCCGTTAATACAAGTAATTAAAATTGCGAGCTGATGCATTTATATGCTTGTGTACTAAATAATCTACAGTGTATTTTGTCTTCCCTGCTCTTAAATACTGGAAAACGCTGGGATTTTATCAGTGACTTAGAAGTGTATAAGCAGTAAGCAGGCCTGTCACACTCATATTAATCCATTCCATGTTTCTAGCTGCTTTAATAAGACAAGGGGATCAATTTCTCTGATACCTGCAGAGGAACACATGCATTTGGTTTTGCTGGTGACTCAATCACGACAGGTGCTATTGAAGCGTGGAAGACATGGAGCTTTTTGGCCTTGTAATCCAGGTAAATAAAAGCTAGATTGTTGGGTAAACTCAATTGGAAGATCGATAAAAGTGTTCCATATGAACATTTGACAGTGTTATTACGAATCTCTTGGGCGACGTGGGCCCTGAATAGTTACATTATCGCGTACAGCATACATACTGTACTACTTATCGTGCCTTTTGACTACGATCCAAATATTCATTATTAACAATAGAAAGACAAGTCAAAATGGCGGACTCGGGAAATAAAACCGCACAGCTAAAGCAACAATCAAAGCAACGTGGTGTCGAGTTGATATACACCTGAACACAACGGGCTAGCCTACTACCGCTCTACAAAGACTTTCTGTCCGGACAACTTAAAACAAAGAGGTGAAGACGTCAATAAAGGCCGGATCAACAGATGGATTAACTAGAGTCACTACACGCTGCTCACACGGCCCCCGATTCATATTGATTCATATCGCTAACATGAGGAGAGGATGGGAGTAAGCAAATGTAAATATTCAATATTTACCATTCTCTCTGCTGTTATTAGAGCCTGTGGATCGGTCATGGACCTGCTGCTGGCGCTATCACAGAGACTTACCCCCCCATCCAATACTATTCCCCACAAGTATTGCACAAGTACAGCAATTTGCAGATCACTCACTGGGTTGTGAAATCCATCATTTTCTGTATGCAGTGCGCCCAACTGGTGAAACGCTATGGACCTAACAATACTGTACAGAAATAGAGAATAGAGTGCTTTTGTTTGATAAACAATTAATATCTTCAAACTGCCAGCAATGCTCATTTCTTTGCGTGAAGCACGAAAGAAAAATGATCCTTGAATGAACGAGCCTGGTAATATTAACACTTCTCGACACGGGCACATGTCCTCGACTTGAATTATCTCAATGAAAAAGAAAGTGTGAGGACGTTGCTTGCACCTTTATCTTTTCGCCACCATGTAATGAGGTACACAGGAGTGTGACTCCAATCGAAGGTGTCGCCATTGTTAAGACTCTGCGAAAAAATGTTAACGATGAGGTTAAAGCCAATTTTCCCCCATCTCTCATTAAATGCACAGGGCTAGTAATGAGGTAAACCAGTGCTCCTTGATAGCACTTATTAGCCGAGTGGAGGGCACACACTCTCGCACTTCAATTTGAACCCTCCCTGACAAAAAAAAAAAAAAAAAAAAAAAAACTTGAGAAGCAGTCGCAGATGTCAAGAGGCTTACGTAACCGTGAAGCTAGCAGAGCAAATAACCGTCTCATTGTTGATTAAATGAGCGGAGTGATAGATCCCCCGTGTGACTGTGGATGGAGAGAAGGAAGAAACCGGGATAAAGGAGAGAATAACGGGAGGAGTGAAGGAAGACAGGAGCAGATGATGCCGTGTGACTGTGGATGGAGAGAAGGAAGAAACCGGGATAAAGGAGAGAATAACGGGGAGGAGTGAAGGAAGACAGGAGCAGATGATGCCGTGTGACTGTGCCCTTCATGCAAACCGCTGACAACCAAAATAGACCGTGGCTATGAATCGATAAGGCAAAATGAGCGTTGAGGAGTTCAAATGACAGCTAGTTAAAATGAGTTGCCTTGGACAACCCCCTGGATTCAATCGGACGCGTTGTGCATGCAAGTCACCTCTGGACCTGGTGGCGTTGCAATAGTATGGATCAATTGTGGAAAAGTGTTGCGTTTCATATCGTTTGCGTTTCATTCCATACAATAACTTTTATCTTCACACAAAGAAAGAAAATGCTTCAGAATACTTGATCGTCTTTCACCCCCACCCTAATTCTATTACATCTGGTGAAAGATATAAAAATAAGACAATGTGTGGAGATTTGACCACCGAACGTTGGAAAAACAGAGGCTGACAAATCGATTTGTTTCCTTGTGTATAAAACAGCTCGCTTTGCTTTGAGGACAGGCTGTCCCAGGTTTGCGAATTCCAATGACAGGTTCCAGAATTGCATTGCCAAATCAAACACACTTGTGGAGCAGAGGAAATCTTCTTTCCGAGACAGCATGTATTATGGATGGATTTAAGAGATTAGTGACCATGCTGCTCACCTGCAATGGACGCTGTTTGTCGTTGTTCTTTGGAGATTTCAGGCCACTGCCTGGCTGTTGTAAGAGTAATTGCCTCGCTGCTTGTAGGGCCTGGAGAGGAAGAAAGAGAAGAGAACATGGATAGGGAGAGAGAGACAAGGGGGAGAGAGCAGGGAGAGATAGGGATGGGGAAGAGACAGAGGGGGAGACAAAGAGAGGGGGAGACAACGAGAGGGGGAGAAAAACAGAAGAGAGAGACAAAGAGACAAAAGATAACATTAGATTTCTTTGGGATGACAACCAACCATAACATCTGAAAATATGAATACAAGCTATTAAATTAGCCAAAATCTGTCAAGAAATATTGTCCAATATTTTCAGCGACACTCTCTGACATGGCTTACAGTACGCCAGAGATCCATTTTTGTGATAATTCACACAGAGCCATGATCAAGGATAAATACAGTTTGTCTAAAGCACCCTTGAAGAGGCGGTTGGAGAAAAAAAAGCAAGGCGTCAGTAGAATTGACCTGTCTAGTGTGTGCTCAACTGAAATATCCACTTCTCGGCAAATTACTAGTCCATTTGCATATTCATAATATCAATCTGAAGTAGAGGCAGGCGATGTGGAGTGTTCCTAGAAGCCGTAATTAAAGTTGACAAAATCAACATCAGATTACCTTTGGAGTGAATTAACTAGGAGGCCAGGTTTAACACTATGCATTAACGCTGCTTATGTGCATGAAGGGAGAGAGAGAGAGAGAGAGAGAGAGAGGGAGAGGGAGAGGGAGAGCGAGGGAGAGAGAGACAGGGAGTGAGGGAGGAAGGGAGAGAGAGAGAGAGAGAGAGAGAGAGAGAGAGAGAGGGGGGAGAGGGAGAGAGAGAGGGGGGGAGAGAGAGAGAGAGAGAGAGAGAGAGAGGGGAGGGAGAGAGAGAGAGAGAGAGAGAGAGAGAGAGAGAGAGAGAGAGAGAGAGAGAGAGAGAAGCCCTTTCTCTGCCAGATTAAATTGGCTCACATGCTGTTTACATGGCAGAGAGAATTATAAAATCACACTCCGGAAATGTTAAACATCTATCATCAACACCTAGACATGACTGATAGATTTATAGACAGGCTTGATTTCCCAGACACTTTCAGGGTGCGATGAGAAGATACAGTACACTACATGGGCCTCGGTTGTATGTCTGACAAGTACAAAACTCATATGGTATGATGGCTACCTACTCCTCCACATCTGACGAAAGTCAATATGCCAGAAAGGCCATTGAGAGCAGATGGCAGCAGCATACTGTAGAATAAATATCCTTCCAAAAGTAAAACAGAAGCATACCGTTAAAAACACAAAAACAACACAACACCTTCACAGGTGTTTATTTTTGAGTGAAGGAGAAGAAGAAGAAGAAGAAGAAGAAGAAGAAGAAGGGAAAAAACAAATCTCCTTCAGATGGAGAGTGACACTTCTTCCTCCCTGAGAATCATGGGGCCTTGTTTTATTTTCCTGGTGCTTGCCAGTATCCATGACAACAGCTGCTTTGACAGGATGTGCATATGGCACTGCACTGCCAGCTGGTGTGAACAATGTTTGAACTAGTACATTGAGATGCTGAGCAAACAGGGGAGAGGAGAGAGGGAGAGAGACAGACGAGAGAGAGAGAGGGACAAGAGTGAGATGGAGAGAGAGAGAGAGAGACAGAGAGAGAGAGAGAGAGAGAGAGAGAGAGAGAGAGAGAGAGAGAGAGAGAGAGAGAGAGAGAGAGAGAAAGAGAGAGAGAGGGAAGAGCCAGAGAGACAGAAAGAGAGAGGGAGCAAGGGTTGCCGCGTCTTAACCCTCTGGGACGGCAGCCATCCCCCTGATCAATTATGAAAAGACAGAGCAAGGGGGCTGGGGCCGGGGAGGGCTGGGGCTGCCAGTCTGTCTGCTGGAAGCTCACAGGAGCCAGACGCGCTGAACCAAGGTAAACAAACACAATGCAGTGGCGCTGGGTTCTAACTTGCATTGATCCGTCTACCTCAGAAGGACGAGCCTCAGATTCAGCCTCAGCCTCAGCTGAAACCCACCAGTGTGATGAGCCATGGCCTTCTACTTCACAAGAAACTCAGAGACAGACAAAAAAAATCACCAACATCTACCAGGGTTGGCAGTACTACCTCTGTCACTGTTTGTCGGTCTTTCTACGCTTTGCTTGGGCTTTTAGAATGAAGGAGAAATTCAGATTTGGTTTCCGATTTTAAATGATGTTCGCATTTGTGTGACGGAACAAATGTGAACAATAAACAACTTTCCCCGGTTTCGACACTTCCGAGAAATCAGGGTAGTACTAAAATGTGGCTCCAACGAATCTACATTTGACAGTGACATTGGGCTACTTTCTGAGACCCAAGTCCAGCACTGATGCCTGATTCACAATACAGTACCAAACAGAACCACTACCGAGTGGCTGGGGTTGTTTTGCCCCCTGCAGTGTGAATCAGCAGGAGGAAATGCTTCTCTGTCCTTGGAATCAACACGGACTGTTTTCCGCTGAACTGTAGAAAAACAGAGACAAGAAAGTCACTCAATACAAGACAAGGGGTCAGAGGTGAAGAGGAGGAGAACAGGACAGGGAATGAGCCATTTTAATGGTGCTTTCGATATCGGCCCTGACGGCGTTGCGACTGGGAGTGTACAGCTCAACTCGATTCAAGCTTATTAGAGGAGAACTCTGGTCACAATCTAGAATTGTACTTTTCTCACGCACTCCGCATCAACACAGCCCCGCTGTCGGGAAGCAGCGCGGGAGTTTGCGAGGCCTTAAAACTGACAGGAAAGTCATCGGCGTAGCCGAGGTTACGTTTCTCCTACTGTCAGTATTTCTGAATATTCAGTCGTTACTGGGGGAAAGCAGCCATCCGTTTTCACCATCCATATAGACTTGGCCTAACTCCACACACACAGAGCTCTCTCCCCCCTCTCCTCTCTTCTCGTCTCTTCTCCGCCTGACTATACAAAGCAGGCATGCCAAGAAAAGTCATCAAAAGTTTTTGCTGAAGACTCGCGACGGCGCACAGACAAAACATACAGAGCTGTCCTCCTATTTAACCTGGGTTGCTATGCACGGAAAATGACATCTCCTGTCTGTTAATGCACACACTGTATAAACAGAACAATGTCGCGCATTCTTGAGACGGCTGTAAGGGGCCTGCGAAAGAGCTCTGGCTCTAACATAAATAACAAGGCACTCAGAACGGCATATTTGATGTTGATATCCATCGCTGGGGATAGAAGACAAAAAAAATAAACACACACACACATACTGAGACACACACACACACACACACACACACACACACACACACACACACACACACACACACACACACACACACACACACACACACACACACACACACACACACACACACACACACACACACACACACACACACACACACACACACACACACACACACAGAAAAGGCTACGGCTCCACCGACTGATCCTTAGGAAAATAAGATTCAGCCCAAATGGATGTGGTGTAATTGGTTTCAGATAGCCAGGTCAGGAGAAATGAATTCAGGCAACTATTATGCGAAACGGAGGGAGAAACTAGAATGTTTACACAGGCACTCCCCCCTGCTACATGAATAGGCGTGCAGAGATCACTGCAAAGAGGAGAGAGACAGCCTAAAGAAACATATGTCAGCCATATCCCCCCCCTCAGTCCACAGCCTGTGTTTAGACTTAATGCAGAGAGGTAATAAGGAACACATCACAATGCACCTTTGTGGGGGGTAGGGGGGGGGCATTCCAACATCTTAAACAAGCATGAAATACATTAGCGGCTCGTCATGACTGGCCACACCATTACAAATCTACAGATTGCTTATGGTGACTGTGTTTTATCTTAGGCCAGGGAGAAATAAGTCATCTGAAGGAATGCCACTCGTTCCAATACGTATACTAGTGACTGTATGAAATGCACCCTGAAATCAGAATTACGGTATATCAAAAGGAACCGTGACATTGTATTTGGATTGGGGATGTCACTTCCTGAACTGCACAGGTGGTGGACGTTCTAGTCATTAAAGAATGTAGAGTACCTGTATGATGCTACTTCCTTACTGTGTGTGTGCGTGTGCGTGTGCGTGTGTGTGTGTGTGTGTGTGTGTGCGTGCGTGCGCGCGCGTGCGTGTGTGTGTGTGTAACAGTAGTCCCCATCCTCTGTGCAGAGCAGAGGGCTGCTGTTCAACAAGACTCTGTCATCCAGAACATCTCCAAGCAGACATGTCCTACTAGACACCAGACCCTGGGCTTATCTCCACTTACCCTCCCTTCACTGCTACCGGGAAACACAGCTCGACAACAGACAGAGGGGGAGGACAAAAAAAAGACGAGTGCAACACTTTTTCAAGCCAGGAGAGAGAGGGGAGTCGCATGCCGCGGAAAACAAGACACAAACAGTTTAAGCTGAACAAACAAACAGGGGCTGATTGGATTGCGGCCTGCCGGCGGTACGGCTGCAGTAGATAGCATAGGAGGGCCTGACACTACGCAGCAAAATATTGACACCACATTGCGTTATGTTAGTGGATTCAGGATAGAACAGAGGCTAAGGCTTCCTTGGAGGGGCTGGTGGGATGAAGAGGGGGATAAAAAACATTCTACACAGTTCATGAATGCAGAAGTGGATGGACTTTCATGAAAACAAGCAAAGTGTGACCTGGTGCCGTCGTAACGATGGAATTGGAATCCTGTTGAAGTCTTTCACTGGATCAAACAGGAAGACAGACGCATGAATGACATCTGCATACAAAGTGTGTTGTGTATTCTGTACACAAAATCGTCCAATTAGTCTGACACAGGACCAAAGCCTCTGTCTGGTTGTCTGGTGTATCCTCGTATTGATTCCCCTAACTGAAGTGACTTACTAGCAGGAGTAGAAAGATTTGTATCCCTTTCATAAAAGGTCACCCAGAACAGTAATGCACCAGTGGCTTCAACAATACCTGGCAGTGGTTCCCTTATCACCCCCAGCTCCACAAAGCCCATTCCAACACAATACAGGGGGATTCGCCTGCACTCTGCTTGACTGGCTCCTCAAAATAGAAACCATTACGGGAAAATAACGACACCTTTCAGACTGGAGTTACAGGAACAAACTGTAGCAGAGTCGGAGGACACAGATGCATGGAGCGGAGAGCTTGACTAAGGCCCAACAAACAAGAGGTAAACAAAAGTCAGTGAGTTGGTGGATCAGCATCGGAGGGAGGGGAGAGAGAGTTCACACAAATAAATCATGCCATTGTCTCATACTTGGGGGGGAAAAAGAACTGCTTGTTGTGGAATCAGAGGATAGTGTTTTTCTACGGGTTGTTGTGGAGAGGGACAAACGCACGCACGCACGCACGCGTGTGCACACACACACGCACGCACACACACACACGCACGCACACACGCAAGCACGCACGCAAGCACGCGCACACACACACGCACACACGCAAGCACGCGCGCAAGCACGCAAGCACACACACACGCACACACGCAAGCACACACACACACACACACACACACACACACACACACACACACACACACACACACACACACACACACACACACACACACACACACACACACACACACACACACACACACACACACCACACCTGAGCAGTAGAGGTGGGGGAGAGGATGTGGGAGTAATGAGCATTTTTATGTATGAGTCAATAAATCAACAGAGTCTGCAAAGGTGGAAGGAGCAAGAGAGCGAGGGAGCAGTCCGTCGAGAATCTGCTTCAGCCACAGGACGGAAAGGCGAGCTAACCAGCAGAACAATGGGCTTCTGTGTGCTGCTCTGCTCTGCTTCCTCCGTCTGGTGCCACGACTCACTACTAACAGAGCAAAAGTCTCTCTCTTTCTACGTCCGTTTCTCTCTCTCTCTCTCGTTCTGTCTGTTTCTTCCTCCCCCTCCCTCTCTATCTTTATCCCCCCTCTATCTCTCACTCAGTAATTCTCTCTATAAGAATTCCTTCAATTTCATTCTTCTTTCTTTCTTCCCTTCTTTCTCTCTCCTCCTCCCTCTCTCTCCTTGTTTATTGATCCTCTAGATTAAGAATCCCAGGGCGAGGGATTGTAACACACAAACAATGGAAATGATTTTGGGGGTGTGCTTATTTGCCTTCCCCTTGCATCTATTTGGCCTGTGTCTGTAGACAATTATGCTTCCCCAGCCCCAGACTCAGGTGCTAATAACGAAGGACAAATAGAATCATATGTGTAAACTTCCCCCTCTGATGAAAATTTATATTAACTTTCTGCCACTGTAAACAGAGCCGGCATAGCTCAGCCCTCCCCAGTGAATTGGAAGATGAATTCAGTCATTGCTACCCCAGGAAGCTGTGCACTTATAGGGGAAGGGAGGGGGGTAGAAAATATGGAATCCTGCTCCATTGTGCAACCTCACACTTATTTTTCCAGCTCGGGAGAGAGACAAAACATGGGTCTACTCAGCCCATCAGTGGAGAGAGAGAGAGAGGGAGAGAGAGAGAGAGAGAGAGAGAGAGAGAGAGAGAGAGAGAGAGAGAGAGAGAGAGAGAGAGAGGGAGAGGGGAGAGGGAGAGGGAGAGAGAGAGAGAGAGAGAGAGAGAGAGAGAGGGAGGGAGAGAGAGAGAGTATTCTATTCTATCCATCCGCCCTGGCGGAGAGAGAAACGGTGCCAGCAATAACACACCAAACAAAGCGAGCCTGCCATCGTTCACTGCAACCACAAACATTCATACACTTCCCACCTCCTGTCATGGATATTCTGTGCAAATACAAGGAAATCGTGTCTATGGAGCGCGCATAATAGTTTACAGTTTGCCAGCAACCTGTGAGGTGAACTTATACACCACACGAAACACACTGCTGCGAGTCAGAGAACCACCTGACATCATCTCGATGCATCTCTTCCCTGTTTCTTCCCTTATGAAATTCTATTTATCCCGCTTCTCTTCTGGTGGTTCTAGTAAAGCCTTCACTTTCAACTGCAGTATATATCACTGGGTTTAGATAAGGTGACTCATGGGCCATTGACAGCTCTTTTATCTGCTCGTCTTAGGGAAGTCCTTTACAGCTGAACAACTGAAAGCTACCACAATCTACTATGAAAAAGAGAAGAGACTGCCTTTCACTTACACCTGAGGGAGGTGTGTGGAGAGAGAGTGTATGTGTGAGTGTATGTGTACGTGCGTACGTGCATGCCTAGTGTGTGTGTACACAGCAGGGGTGGGCAAACTTTTTGGCTTGAGGGTCACATCGGGATTTTGACATTTTGAAATTCAACGGAGGGCTGCATTTTTGGGGGGACAAATTGTTTGTTAAAATCAATTAAAATCACAGCGGTCTAAGACACTCCATCCCATTGCTTGAAGCTTCACTACAGACCCGGGTTCAATCCCAGGCTGTGTCACAGCTGGCCGTGACCCATGAGGTGGCGCACAATTGGCCCAGCGTCGTCCGGGTTAGGAGAGGGTTTGGCAGGCCGAGATCTCCTTGTCCCATCGAGCTCTAGCGCACGCAGACACGGTCACCAGGTGTATGGTGTTTCCTCTGACACATTGGTGCGTATGGCTTCCGGGTTAAGCGAGCATTGTCTCAAGATGCAGTGCGGCTTGGCTGGGTCGTGTTTCGGAGGACGCACGGCTCTCGACCTTTGCCTCTCGACCACGGCTCTCGACCTTTGCGATGGGACAAGACTGTAACTACCAATTGGATACCTAGAAATTGGGGGAAATTTTAAATATATATATATATATTTTTTATGTCTTGCAAGCTGTACTTTGCCCCCCGGTATACAGTATATGTGTTGGGGTGTGTGTGTATGTGCATGCCTGTGTTTGACTGCACCCTACCACTTCTTAATGGTTCAGCCACACACTTGATTCACTTGATTCCCCCTTCAAGTGATTATGATCCATCTCCTTTTCACAGTTCCAGATGGCTGAACATCACACAGTTGGAAGAATACCTACTATTAAACGTTGCATGAAAAGCATCTACAGTTCATTTAGAGCAGGGCAGGCCAGTGGAAACAGCAATGCTTGGAAAGCATTTGGATTGTAGCTAAAACGTGTGTGTTTCTGAGCGCTAGGGGAAGACAGAATTAAGTTGTTTTCCTCCATCAGTGTTCTGTTTGTGTCTGTCTTTAATGACGGGGAGTTACTAAGTGGCTCCCGCACCAAAGTGGACGGCCGGAGGCTACGAGCGTTCTGACTACGGCACAGGAGTGCAGGGAACCTTTCAACGGCATCGACGGAAGATGATGTGTTTGTGCAGGATGTCAATAAGAATACACATGCCTAAAATGATAAACACACACACACAGACATGCATGCACACACAGACACACACATGCGGACACGCATACGCATACGCACACGCACACACACACACACACACACACTACACTACACTGCCAAAAACCTTGAGTCATAATAGGACTGTAAACAAAATCTAACTGAAATGAAAATATGAGAGTAAAGCTTCACCACATCCAACTCATTATTACCAATGCCAAAAACAGGCCTGGGCCCATATCTGAATGTTTTATTAACTAACTATCCTTGAGCTTGTTTGCAGGGTTTAATCCCCCCTATTAACACCCATCATTACCAAATCACCTTGACGCACCCCTATTGCTTATCATTGGGTATCAACCAAAGTGGACTTAACCAGGAATCATATACTGTCCATGAATGACAAGAGCATCTTTCGTTTGGCATTAAGTAGATTGAAACCTTGCCTCTTAGCCTTCCACAGAAATGGAGCTTTTAGACAACGGGGATAATCAGCTCCAGTGTGCTTTGCTGTAGCCAGTTGATCACACCCCCTCGGAGGCTCTCATGCTGCAGGTCAATAGAGTGAGTCTGGACCTGGCTGGGGCTCAGGTTGTGTGGTAAGTGTTACCTCCAGGGTCGATTAAATGCAACTCTGACCTTAGCTGTAAATGACTTAACCTTAATGACTGCATGACTAACCCAATAGCCATTGGGCTGAGTGTGGAGCTAGGCTAGTACTGTGTATGGGCTGGAATATAGAGCGCACACAGCAGTTGTATTGGGATAGGCTCATGTTTGTAGCCAATTCACCAACAATGGCGGCACAAACAACAAGGAAAGAATTAGTAAGACAACACTGTGCACTGATTGGCTCAGCACACCTTCACCTACTGTCGGTGGCCAGAAAGTGGTTGTTTTCTGTTCGATTACCTGGGTCCTGTGTTGTCATTAGCCTCTATGGGAAGAGCCTCCGGCCCATCCGAGATGCTAGGGTGATGGATCTCCGGGGCCCAATCTCAATGAACGCCCGGTTCCACCAAAGATCACTGAAGTTAATGGCCACTACATCTAGCCGTGGAGGGCCAATGCATCTCCGTCAACTGTTTCCCTGCTTATGGAGTTACGCTTTCAACACCACCTTCTCTTCACGTACCATCCCCACCACTCTATCTCATCCAGTTGTCTTGTGCATATTCCAATTACTCCGTGTGTCTGACCTTTAAGTGAGCTGCGATAGATACAGTTATCTTCTCCTCTCTGACACGCCGCGTCTATCAATCAGTGTCTTGCCTGCCTGCCTGCCTGCCTGCCTCTGCCTGCCTGCCTCCCTGCCCGCGGTGGAGGGAGGCTGGGAAGTGGAGGAAGGCTGGGAGGGAGAGAGGAGGAGAGGAGCTATGGCTCTGGAAGCACTACCATCACACTGCTCCGTCTAGAGAGTTGTGCCTGGTTAAGGTGGGAAATGAGAGGAGCACAAGCCCCATTGATAAAGACGTACACACACACCAGTGAACACATCTGCAGGCCTAGACACAAGCAGTCACAAACACACACATGCGCGTACGCAAACACACACACACACTGGTGGAAAAGAACAACGTGAAATATATTTGTTTCAGACCACTACCTGGCTGACGATACCCCTGCTCTCATAAACAAAAACCCTTTTTCACCGGCATCCCATAACACGCTTATAAGAATAACCTCCTAGCGTGAAAAAAGTCATACTTCTTTAGTTTCATTCTTTTCCTCCTTCTCTCTCTAATCTACATCTTTCATTGAATCAAGAATGGAAATTCAGGAGAAATGCTTCTTTTTCAATTTCATGCTGAAGTAACTCAACTCAGTGGATGTAATTTCTCCTAACAAGAAAATGTATCACTGTGTCGCTCACTTAGTGTGTCCATGTGAGAAGCGGGGGCTTTTTTGCATTTTGTATTTTTAAGGCTTTGATAAATGTGCCAAAAGCATGATCACTCCCTCCACAGCACTCCACACAAGGCCGGCACAATTACACTGGTTATTAAAAAAAAACTCTGACTTGAATCTACATCAAAAAGAAATGACAGATAATTTATAGCGAAGGAAGGAGCTACTGCATAGAAATATAGAAAAAGGGGAAGGGGGATGATTTCATACTGTAAGAGTCTCAATCCTCAACATTGTTCAGATGATCATGCATTGTATATCTGTGATGCTGTTGAACCTATAATGTAGTTCAAGTTCGTGCAGAAAGTGATAAACACACTGCGATGTTGAAGTCTGAAATATAGGAAATCAACTGTGAAATTATGCGGATGATAAAAAACTTGCACCAAAGAAGCAATATTTCTGCACTCTAACAACATTGACAAAAGCCCATGGCTGACAAACGACAGAAACTCGGTTGGGGTACAAAAATTTGACATTTGTGCAAATTACGATTATCATTTTCATAGGGAATTGGATGATGAAGTCCAAACAGGTGAAAGTGAACGCATAAAGCAGCAATATCACTGAAACAATCCCACGCATGGCCAAGTCACTCAGCTAATGTATATTTATCATGTAAACTTCTGATAAATGCATATGCAGAAACAATCAAATCGTCCCATTTTCATTGGTGCCTCGTGCACAAAGACTCAAGCGTGAAACCCAATATCAGCTTAGTGTCTACTCGAGCTTGAAACGCTGCTACGCATACCACAAAGCATGTTCTGCATATGCTCATAGCCTTCCCTTATCAGGCTGAAACAACGAAGCAGCTTCCCACTGCTCTCACTGATCAATTCAACCCCAGTTAAGTTGTCCCAGTGCGGGTAAATAACCAGTGGTTAGGGCCTTGATGAGGACTGGCAGGCTGCTGGGGATGGGGAACAGAGAACAGCTTCATTTAGAGGGTCTGGCTGGTCTGCAAGGCTGGGGTCCTTTGCTGTGGGTCTTCTACTCTTACCTCCATATGGCCTCCCTTAAACTGGGGCGAGACCAGACGAGAGGAGACGAGAGAGACACCCAGAATGGCTGACGAAGTGATGAAGACGTCCGGGCCAGAATGACAGGAGAGGAAATGGAAGGGGAACGTCAGTGGCTAAGGCCTCTGGACCAACAAGGGGCGCTTCAAACGAAAGCCCACTAGTGAGAAAGGCAGACCGTAAAGCCAGAGCTAAGTGACATGTATGTCTGTTTGAAAAGCCTCTTGGGTATTTGGTCGAGGTGAGGCAGGAGCTTATTTACTGGGTTTGTTCGAAAAGCCCTGAAGAGGAGAAGAGCAGCCGGGCTGAGAGAGGAAAAAGGCCCCTACTACATATGTATACAGCGTTGGTTGGGAGGCTGTGGGTGGATGATGAGCATCCCTTCCCTTAGCAGGCTTCCAGCCACAGCTTTCAGGGGGGAACAGACCGTTCACATATTCAGGAGGAAGATTCTGTTTGGAGTCACCTGATAGTGTTCGTACAGAAGAAGCAGAGACTGCTAGCTGACATCTGGTGTTTGGTCAACGGATTGTGGAAACTCTTGGGGTTAAGAAAAGGGCTAAGGACCGCGGACACTGGAGCTGCCTACTTCTAGCCATCCCCTTTAACAAGATTTGGATAATTGTAATATTTGTTACAGGAGGGAAGGAAAAACAACAACGGCAAGGCAGGCGTTTCGGAGGCTGATTTGTGACTATTCATGGCCAAAGCGGAAGAGAAACTGTAATACCAGACATGCTTGTTAAATTCACAACGCTCCAAAGCTGCCTTCTAGCAAATCCTGCCTCTTGGTTGTCAGCTTAAGACGTAGGGCATATGCATATGTGTTATTTTTAAGCTCTGTTAAATGGATAGCGGTGTCGCAGGCTATCAAACGTCTAAGCCACTTGCTTTGGGGAATCGCTTGTGTGAGGCAAGCGGCAATGCATTACTCTCTACAACTGCATCTTTAAGGACGTTTACAAAAAAAACTTCCTTCCCCCCCAGCATACTCTACATCACGAACCCAGGCATTATGTATGCACCTTCAGTGACTGGCCACTCCACCTCGCCGTATTAACGACCTGCTAGTCTATTGTTAGTCAATGACAGGGGAGTGTGGCAACAAACAATGACAGAATGCCTGTTTCAATACAATTATTGTTAAGGGGTGAAAAATCTGCCATGCATTCTTAGAGAGACGAAAAAAAGCCATCTGCAAATAAATTATTGTTGGTCATTGAGCTGTAGCAATAGCCGAGGGCTTTACGGATCCAGGACTATGGATCGAGCACTATTTCTTTCCCGGTCGTAGAGAGCGGAGCAAGGCGGTTTAGGAGGCATAAAAGGAAATGAGTTGTGAAGTGGCCATTGATCCTGACCTGCACTGGCTGGCTGGGTCTTATTTATAAAGAGAGGTTAACCCTGGCTCTAATCACTGGCTCTAACCTACAGCAGTCCTAGCAGTATTCTAGCACTATGGAGTAAGATGAATGCTGCACTACTACTGTTTTGAATGTAGCCTACACTTACTCTCATCTTGCTAATGCTAAGTACCATAACATCACGTAATAATATGGCACCTTCAGAAATATAATGCTAACTACTTTTCTGGACCTTATCAACACATGTTCTCTGAGAGAGTGGCAGCTTGTCATGAGTGTGTGTGTGGGCAGTGACACCGTCGGTGACACGGTGAACACACTGTCCTGCCACCAGGTCCCCCCGTCCTCCACCCTGCCCTTGATCTGCTGTATTCCACCCATGATGCACCTCAACCCACACGCGCAGCGCACACCGCTCACACGCGCACCGCTCACACGCGCACCGCTCACAATTGCACCCAGCTGCTCAAGCATAAAATGCTCATAAGTGTTTGTTTCCAGCAGATTTCACTCCTCTCCCTTTTCTGTCTCTCTCCTCTCCCCCGCTCCTCCATCCCCATTCCTCTCTCCTCCTCGTCTCTCTTTCAAAGCCTTGCAGCTTGACATTTCCGTGGGTCTCAGGAGACCAGGACGTGAAATGGAGTTACTGCGGGAGCCACACTGTAAATTCCATGAAGCCACATGTAACGTGTCTTAAACACAGATGGACACTCCAGGTTTAAAGCAGGAAAAAAAGAAGAAGAAGAAGCGAGGGGTGACGAGAAAGATAAAAGAATAATACACCTGTTTTGTCTGGGGAGGGGAGCAAACAGCAGCAACGTCGCCCTGTCTGTCATTCACATCCTATATCTTGAGTGTCATCGACATAGAGGGGAGAAGGACGAGTCTATATGTCAGGCTGTATGTGCAGTACTTAAGGGACCGTCTGGGAGATAGTAGTGAAATATTCTAAATGAAATGTATAGCTCTACCCACTATAAATAAGTGGGGCATGGAGCAGGGAGGCACGGGCCATCCTTCGACTGTGGAGACAGTGATGGAGAGAAAAAAAAGAAATACGTAAGACACAAACTGTGGGTTCCTGTCACTTTCTGCCTTTCAAACCAACACTCTTATCTCCATTTAGAACGATGACTACATGCAACAGCCTTCTCTTTCCAACTGTCCATTTTCAAGAAGAAACCCTTTATCATAGACCTGGCGGAAAACACAGTGTAGTCTGTGGTAGACTGACGGTGAGGTGTGTTATTTACACACTCCAGTCGGGCCAGCCTGTAAAGATAAACCTAATGAGGTTCTTTGTGTAAGAGTGCAAATGAGAGTCACCTCCCTCACCGGGCTCCAGAGGGGAGAAAACCAGGGTGATTAGGCCTTTCAATTATGCTCAAGGGCAAAGCCCAGATTTACATCTGAGGGGGGTTCCTTCTTTTTGTTTGTCCTGATGAGGTGGGATGGAGCAGATATATACAGCATCCAGCATCACATCACAGTGACTTTTTAATGTATCACTGCCACCTCCACCTCCACCATTTTCCCTATAGGCAAAGACCCAGAATATGGATTGTGAAGAAAACAGAAGCCCTGGCAAGCTGTTGTGTACAAGCGTCTCGAGCCTGCATCCTCCTGACTGACAGTAATTAAAACTCCCAGTGGCCCCCTGCACACACACACACACACACGCACACGCACACACACACACACACACACACACACACACACACACACACACACACACACACACACACACACACACACACACACACACAGAGAGAGAGGTCTGTTTGTTAGGTGCTGATGGGGGAGCTCTCTGTCATTAGTATTGCAGCAGTAGATGGAGAGTGTTTACTTGTGAAAACCAACAAGCCGAGGCCAGACACACTAAGTGACTGTTTAAACTCTGTTCTCGGTAAGGAACGTGCTGATGTTCCCATAATGTATATAACACACATACACATGTTCACAAACACAGTGGCACTGGAGCCGCAGATGGAACCACAGATGTGAATAGACACCTTGTGTTATGGGATTAAAATATATATTTTTTTAAATTGGCCAAATAAACATTTCGCAAACATGGAAATGGACCATTTTAAATAGCTCAAACAAGGGTGATTTATTTCAAATAAGCCCGTGTGGAATCCTTAAATTGGCAGAGCATCAGGTACTGGTGACAGATAAACTGGTATGGGACAGCCAGGGGACTAGAGCTGAGGTGAATGGTCCTGGCCTCCGTACATAACAGGACAGTTCATCTGAATATAAAAAATATTCCTTTCCTTCCTCTACAGTCATCCATTTTCCTGATAAAGTCCATATAGATTATAGGCCACTGCAATCAACTAACAGCTCTATTAAAGTACATTATGGTATGGATCCAGCAGATCAATGCAGAGCACCATGTACACTCATTTTTATCGCATATTAATACATTTGTACGACCACAGCCTCATAGGTTGATTTAATTAATTTAAAAAAACACGCAAGCAACATTTCTGAGTGCTTTTATCATCATGGTTTTGCATAGTAATTAGGCTGAATGTAACATGTATCAGTGTGTGGCTACCTGGGCCTAACTGGCAAATTGCAATCAGATACACAGAACATCTAATCTACAATCTGAAATCAAATTAGGCCTATTTAAGGGAGACCTTGGGAATATGGTGATGAGAGGATGACATAATGTGTGATTGAAATTCAGCTGTGACACGGACGTATTTATTATTCAGAAAGGCTTACTACTTGGCAATGACATTGACCTTAGCGATCCACCTGTTTAGTGAAATGTTTTTAATCCCTTCCTATTAATGCAAAGGCAAGCATGGAAACCATCTCAAGGCTATTTTGTTTTTGATTTGGGGAAGAAAAGTTCAAAATTAAAAAATTAAAAACACATATAAATACAATTTGTTTTCTTCTCCCCACCTACTTTTTGGCCAAAAAGTCAAAAAGCTCTCATGTACATGCTGATTTGCGTCCCTCAGGGAAATCAACACAAATAAAAAAAGAGACAATGCTAAAATACTGTCTTTCTAATTATAGCTGTCGGTGGTGTGTTTGCGATGACCGTGGAACAGCTGAACCCGAAGGGACAGTGGAGAATTCATCAGTGCTTATTAATCCTCCTCTCTAGCACCATGATGAGAGACTGGAGATTCTATCAGCTCCCTTTATGCCCACTGGAACACTCAATGTCATTCCCAATACAAGTATGTCAGAGAATTAAACTCAGGCTCTCTTCAAAAGTGCTGGAATACACTTAGATAAGCATTTTCATGCACACACGGTATAGTACAATCCGTGCTGTATGTACGGATAAAAATCAGCACATACCTAAATCACGTTAAAACACACACACACACACGCACGCGCACACGCACACACACACAAAACAACCCTTGATACCAATCCACTAACCACTCATAAACAACTGTAAGCTTATGCTAACCAATACTAACCAAGGTAGAGGTATCCTCTCCATACAGACAGACCAGACCAGAGGGAGAGCGATGTGAGCCCAGCGCCCAGAACAGGAAGTGTGTGAAGTTAACAGCACAAGGGACTCTGTTTAAAAAAGGCCTCAGGAGACCTGTTAGCTGGACCACTCATTTCAATGTGTCTGTCTCTCCACAGAAATAAAGCTGCTCTTTACAGGAGAAGATTGTCACATCGCTCCACATTTCCCCTTCACAATGTGTCCGTCTCGGCGACTTAACTGGATACTTTATGCTTGCGGTGCTCTTTCCCTCCGCGGCTCTCTTTTATGGCTTCCCACTTCCTCTGTCAGTAAATGACTTTCTGACTAAAGTTAGAAGATCTGTTCTCGCGTTTTTAGATTGAAGCGATTTAAGCGCTCGAAGAAAATCATCATAGTGAAATAATAACATGAAACATCATTATAATATGATAATATATTTTAGAAAATAATAACAGTACGTCTGTAAAACGGCAGTGAAATAAAAACATTTTTACAAATAGATGACTATTGTTTCTACTCTTTTGACTTATTAAAAAAAATATATAAATGTGTCCCAGCACCTCTATTCTACTCCACACACCCGCCACTAGTGAATGAGCGCAGATAGATTTCTAGCCCTTGGCACACAGGGCCCTATAGCACGATATAGGCCTATGGTGAGATATACGGTCAGTATGTATCTGCAGTCCTCCACAGTAGGACAGGTTAAAACATAAAAGAATAATGAGAGAAGGAGAGAACTGACCCCAATCAGCCGTCTGCAGGGAGAGAGACAGGCAGTGTGATGATGAATAGGGGGTGAGGCGATGGTGTCGTGATGCTGTTGTAATCACCAGCTGGGGCAGGGGGGTTAGGCGTGGTGTGGGGGGGAGGCCTGCAAGACATGCCTCATTCTGCTACACTGGATGCCCCCCCCCCACACACACACCATCGGACACACACACCGGCACAACTTAACCACAGGGCTTCAGCTGCCTCCACCAGCATGCGCGTACACACACACACTAACACAGACACACACACTAACACGGACACACACAGACACAAACTCACACATGTAAAAATATAGAAACATTCTCACACAGCAAAAAAAACTAACACCGTTACAAGTAGACAACGCACACAAACACACACAAACACACACTCGCAGGGTTCCAAACACAAAAGCAAACACGCATTGTTCCAAACCCGCGGCGTTGGCCTCCTTAAGCACAGCCCGACCTCTACCGCTGCTCTTTTGGCAAACTGTCAAAGCCATCATTCACCATGAAAAGACACGAGCACTTGACTCCTCTCCCCAACAGCGCCTGACTCTCCCAGCTCCCACACAACAGCCCCAGTCAACATCTAAATATCACACAGCAATCAATAAAGCCAACCCCATCAACAGAAAATAAAATAAAAACGCACCTACATTTACACAACAAAAATGTATGAATTCTTTGTTAATTCCACAGGCCAGATGAGAGACAGCAGTCAGAACAGAGATCATGCAGATTGGTTCTTTTAAAGAAGTGTGTCCTGGTCAAAGGCCTCCCGGGGATGTGGCAGAGTAGAGTGGGCGGCTATAGGACCGAGTTAGGAGGCCCTCTGGTGGCTACAGCTGAGCCACGGTTCTCACAACCACACACAGGGCTCCCACACACAACGGCAGCGGCTCTGTACGTCGCTCTCTCTCTCTCTCTCTCGATCACACACACACACACACACACACACACACACACACACACACACACACACACACACACACACACACACACACACACACACACACACACACACACACACACACACACACACACACACACACACACACACACACACACACACGGCCTCAGCTGAAGTGAGCACTCAACACACACACACACACAAATATCAATAAAAACAGCAGAAAACACAATAAAACACCAGCAACAAATACACTACACGACCTCCAGACAAGTAATCCTCAACAGCAACATGACAAAAATCAAACGCATAAATGCCCAACCACACAATCAACAACTATCAATAAAAACAGTCGTAAACACGCCCAAAAAAAAATGCATAAAAATAAAAACGCCTCATTTCTATACTAAACACACAGTGTCATCTCCATAGAAAGAGTGCCTGTCCCCTGTGCTAGCAGTAGGGCATTGTGACGTGCAGGAGAAACACAACTTACCTGCTGTTGTTGGAGATGCAGCAGCTCGACTGTGCTTACTTCGCTGCTCGTGTCACCGCTTGATCTTCCATCTCTACTGCCAGCATCTAATTGGCTGCATAGGCTGCTCAGGCTGCTCATTCCATTTTGACTCATTGAACTGTTGCTTATTGTCTCTGTGGCCGACTCCTGCATCATGACTTAAAACCTAGAAGTGATTAAGAGGCACCAGTTAAGGCTCTAGTTACAACCCTTTTTTTCTTCTCTTTTCACCCCCCTTTTTTTTTTTTTTTTTTTGAAGCCCCCATTATTATCAACGCCGGTCCCTCTGCAAATTAAAGCATTTAAGAGGGGGAGGGGGTGATGCAGGAGGAATTATGCATTCATTGTGTAAATGAAGCAATACAAAGAGATGCACGTCCTCTTGGTCTCTTTGTAAAGGAGGTGTAGAGTCTAAACGTGATAAGTGTTTTAATCACTAGAATTTAGGCACAAATAGGGCCTCTGCTGCATTATGCACATGTTGGGAATATATGTGTATGGGACACTTCATGTATGACTGTATTATATATTTGAAAAAATACAGAAATACTTTTTCTAAGGGAAGCATAAAAATATATACAAATACACACGCAGTCAAACACACACACACACATGCCCGCACACGCACAATTCTTTCTTTTTTACATGCTCACTCACTTGATATATCCTCACCCTGTCTAGGCACACACAGACACAGACCCTCCTAAACTATTCCCCGTCTTGATTCTGTCAGGATTTTAGTGCGAGTCTCGTCTGAACGAAGTTGCTTAATGACGCACAGCTAATCATGCAAAATTAAAATGTGGTAGAGGAGGAGGAGGAGGAGGTGGGATCCAAATCACATGGTATCACCCGGTGATAAATGATATAATAGGCTTCCTCTCCCTTCGCTGTGTCTAAATAAAATGTGCCTCCGAGGCTTCCATAGAGAAAAAGCTCATATGTCACATATTGGCTAGATTTTTTTTCTCCTTTCTTTTTTAATCAAACCTCAAATATTAATTTATTTTGGTGACATTTAAAACATTTACTGCTGTTCTCCACGGGACACAATTAAACTGGTCCGTGCACTGCAATCAACCCATACAGTGGGAGATGACGAGACGAAGACTTAAGCCTGCAATTTGAACATGGGCAAATAAATGTAAGATATTGAACTCATTTTACCGGCAATCTTTTAGATATGAAAAGCTGAGATGAAGGAGCGAAAAAAAAATATATATCACGAATATCACTAATGATTGTGCTAAAAACAGCATAAATTATGCATATTACCTCCTCTCCTGTAATACTTTTTTTTTTTTTAATATAATTTTAAATAATTTCCCCTGCATAATTGCTTGGTTGGAGCAATGTGGAGTCTTGCCCAGGATCAGTGGAAATCCTCACAATAAATAAAATAAGTCAGATCACACTGACTGACCCAACACAAACACACTGTTCGAGGTGTGTTCTGCATCTCTAATGCCACTCTGACGGGGCCCCCGCTACTTGACAGCCTCTCCCTAATTAGCATATTCATTAAGGTAGTACCTAATAATTCAAATGTATCATTTTTGTGGATTAATATTTCAGTTTCGCTTCAATAAAATATCATGTCTATACCATTAATGTAGTCCGTATGCAATAATTATATTTCAAATCGTTATGTATGGTTATTCATATTCAAATAATATCCATTTTTATATCTGCGGTGGTACAGTACTGCCCTCCTCCCTTTCTGAAATGAAATACACCAATTGTGTCACATGCTTAGGCTGAGCAATTAATACTACGTTTTGATTCAGAACATCCTGTACCATGACTGATTTTAGATTGAGAGATAATGCTGATAAAGAAATGCTATACATAATCACTCACTCAATCACTCACTCACAAGCACATACATGTACATACTCACACAAGCACATACTCACACATGCCTGCACATGCACAAACGTACGTGCTTGTGCACAGTGCACACACATACACATACACAGACACACATGCATGCATGCATGCATGCGCACACACACACACACACACACACACACACACACACACACACACACACACACACACACACACACACACACACACACACACACACACACACACACACACACACACACACTACACATTGACCTTAGAAGGGATACTCTAACAGCCCCTAATGTTTCCTCATTAACTAACATGTCTCCCTCATCATCATGCAGCAAACACACAACCCCGGTCATCTCTATCTGGTGGGGATACAGATTTCCTCTGTTATACTGTCAATAATGGGACACATACAGGTTCAAATGCCCACAAACGGACTACTGAGGAGGCACGGTGGGGTGTCATTTGAGATTTGCCCATAGACTGTACGCCACTCTGCAGTGTGTCTTTCTTGAGTCGAAACACAGATCCCATCTCGATGTATGATACAGTGAGTTCCAAAAGTATTGGGACAGTGAATTTTTTGGTGTGGTTTTGGCTCTGTACTCCAGCACTTGGGATTTGAAATGATTCAATGACGATGAGGTTAAAGTGCAGACTGTCAACTTTAATTTGAGGGTATTTTTATCCATATTGGGTGAACCATTTCAAAGTTTAAGGAAACCAAAAGTATTGGGACAAATTCACTTATATGTGTATTAAAGTAGTTAAAAGTGTAGTAGTTGGTCGAATATTCCTAGCACGCAATGATTACATCAAGCTTGTGGGATGCATTTGCTGTTTGTTTTGGTTGTGTTTCAGTTCGTTTTGTGCCCAATAGAAATTCATGTTAAAAAATATATTGTGTCATTTTGGAGTCACTTTTATTGTAAATAATAATAGAATATGTTTCTAAACACTTGTACATTAATGTGGATACTACCATGACTAAGGATAATCCTGAATGAATCGTGAATAATGACGAGAGGTTAGCAGGTCTTGGGGAATGATATTTGTGTGTCACTGTCCCAATACTTTTGGAGCTCGCTGTATATACAACAGCAGCACACGAGTCTTCAAAAGCCTGATAACTATTTCCGAAACCAAACATTATCAATTCACAGTTCAGGTAACGAAACAGATTCTGCCTCTAACATAACCGCCTTCTCACATCAGTAAATGCCATTCGAATGACAGGGCCAGGCTGTGTAACTGTGTGATGAGGGGCAGACCCAGCCACAAAGCCAGCTAACAGCAGACAGTCTTTAAAGGATGTCCAGGGCGCAGGATAAACAGGATACGGGGCAGAACAAACAGGAGCAGGAGTTACACAGAGCAGGGTGACAGCTGCTCCGGCCACAGTAAATAAGCAGTGAACAAGACGTGCTTATGAACAAACACTCCCTGTTAAAACAGGGCACAGCCACATTAGTGGTGTGAGAGAGAGAGAGAGAGACAGAGACAGAGGGAGGGAGAGATGGGGGGACAGAGAGAGACAGAGGGAGGGAGAGAGGGAGAGACAGAGGGAGGGAGAGAGGGAGAGATGGGGGGACAGAGAGAGACAGAGGGAGGGAGAGAGGGAGAGACAGAGGGAGGGAGAGAGGGAGAGATGGGGGGACAGAGAGAGACAGAGGGAGGGAGAGAGAGAGAGACAGAGGGAGGGAGAGAGGGAGAGATGGGGGACAGAGAGAGACAGAGGGAGGGAGAGAGGGAGAGACAGAGGGAGGGAGAGAGGGAGAGATGGGGGGACAGAGAGAGACAGAGGGAGGGAGAGAGGGAGAGACAGAGGGAGGGAGAGAGGGAGAGACAGTGGGAGGGAGAGAGGGAGAGATGGGGGGACAGAGAGAGACAGAGGGAGGGAGAGAGAGAGAGACAGAGGGAGGGAGAGAGGGAGAGATGGGGGGACAGAGAGAGACAGAGGGAGGGAGAGAGGGAGAGACAGTGGGAGGGAGAGAGGGAGAGATGGGGGGACAGAGAGAGACAGAGGGAGGGAGAGAGGGAGAGACAGTGGGAGGGAGAGAGGGAGAGATGGGGGGACAGAGAGAGACATAAAAGGAGAGACCATGAAATGGGGGCAGATGGAGGGGGAGAGAGAGAAAGAGTGTTAAGAGAGAGCGCGTCGCGAGAGAGAGAAGGACATAGCGGAGAGGGTAAGACTGGCACAATGTGTGACACCCAAACCAGTGATGAATCTCAGCCCAGAAACACAAAGCAGCAGCCGAGATCACGCGGCTAATAAGTATTCAAATTAGGCATACATTTTACATGCCCAATGTTTCAAATATTCAGAGAAAGACTGCCTGATTGCCTTTACTAGGGTTTTATGAAAATTCGAATGGAGATTTTTTTTGGGGGGGAAGGGCGATGGATGCGAGGAAAACTTGAAGATATATGAGGGAAAAATAAGGATATTTTAATGACATGTTAATACAATGAGAAGCATTACCTAACTCGACTCAAAATTGGGGATTTTGAAATTAAACCAATTCGATTTTTATTAACCCACAAGACAGGTTCAATTTACTCTATGTAATTTACTTGAAAATGATTCATAAATCATAAGAAAAACTGAACTGGAATGAGAAATATGGTTAAAAGCAGGTGAATCCACATATCAAATGTTGCTTAAACGAGAAACAAGGGAGAATCATATTATCATTTCAATCAAGGAAATGCAAAACATTAATACAATAACCATTTTAATCATGAAAATGGTAGAATATCCCCCTCCTCCACAAAAATCTGTGCATGTGTCTAACCGATGACAATGATAATAATGACAATGCAGATATATGCTAATCATATTCTGAGAGATCAGATGGTGCTTTAACCTTAATGACAGCGGTGAGACAAATTAATTAGCCATCTAAAGGCAGCATTCAAATCTGCCAATTAGAATGTCAATTAGATCCACCCTGGCTGCAGACCACAGAGAGAGGATCGGACTGTGGTGGTGACTGCCGGAGTGTCAGGGCTCACTGTACACACTGAGAGAGATGGATAGTGACAACGTACGGCACCAGAGGGTAAGTGTGTATCAGTGTGTGTGTGTGTGTGTGTGTGTGTGTGTGTGTGTGTGTGTGTGTGTGTGTGTGTGTGCATTAGGCGTACATGTGTGTATGTGAGTGTATGTCTATCGCAGGTCTTCACCCATGTTCTATACCCCTCGGGGGTACCAACCAGTCTGCCCTGGGATCAGCCTGTCCTAGAATCAACTAGACCGGAAGCATCTAGTCCTCCACCCAGAGTAACAATATTTACTGGACTAGCGCTACCCAGAGTCTATGGGCTATGGAGGAGTTGAACAGTGCATGAGTGAGTGAATAAGGCTCGGGGATGTCTGCCTTGCCTGTGTGTTTGACATCCCTTAAATTGGTAGTGTCCTGCATTTTAACACACCAGCTATTTGACGCCATTTCCTCAAGCCATAATCTTCCAATGAGAAGTACCAGACCACATATTATATGAATCAGTTACACAGACACAGACTGTTATTGCCAGCGTAATTCACTGGTAATACTATAGGTGTACAGCTAGGGAGGGAAAATAATAGTCATACAAAGTGTTTAAGGGGAGATGGTGAGAGAAAACGGAACTCTTTATTTTATCCGTCTGCAGGTCAAAGATCACGGATGACTTCAACGTTCCTATTACGGGGTCTGATAGAAAGAGAATCATTTGAGATACAGTGAGAGAGACACACTATTTGCGAATCTTTAAAGTCACTTCTCTTTTCTTGTCTATTTCCCCCTGTAACGGTGACTTGCTTGCTACTCCTCACCGGCTGAGTAAATGTTTGCTCTTGAATTTTACGCCGTGCAAATCTGTCTTTTCCATCAGGTGAAGAATCACAGACAGAATCCTGACTACGCATTCAGGGCTGAGATTGTGAATTTGTAGTGAGACTACTGATGTGGGAAGACAGAGACAATTCACACACACCCACATGCAGGCACGCGCGCACGCACGCACGCACGCACGCACGCACGCACGCACGCACGCACGCACGCACGCACGCACGCACGCACGCACGCACGCACGCACGCACGCACGCACGCACGCACGCACGCACGCACGCACGCACGCACGCACGCACGCACGCACGCACGCACGCACGCACGCACGCACGCACGCACGCACGCACGCACGCACGCACGCACGCACGCACGCACGCACGCACGCACGCACGCACGCACGCACGCACACACACACACACACACACACACACACACACACACACACACACACACACACATTCACCATGCTTTAACCTCTAATGTTTCCTCATTAACTAACATGTCTCCCTCTTCATCAGGTACCAAACACACAACACTGGCCATCTATCTAGCTGTGCTGTGTTATACTGTCCCCTATTTGACACATAAAGGTCTCCATCTGCCCCAAAACTGAACTGAGGTGGCAGGGTGTCACATAGGCCTCATCTCTTATGAAATCCTGTTCCATATATAGTGCACTACTTTGTAGTGGACTTTTGTCGTGCACTATAGGGAATAGGGTGTCATTTGAGATTTTCCCGGGATTCAAATAGCCTGAGTGTTCAGGATTCCACTCTGCAGTGTCTTTCTGCAGTCAGGAACACTGATCCATTCTCATTGTGCCTGCATGATACTGTATATGAAACAGCACTCCAGTCTAAATAAGCCTGATGACCATTTCAGAAACCAAATTGACCACTAACTCCGTGATCCAAGAAGTCTATTCATTATCAGTTCACAGTTCAGGTAGTAGGAATTCCTAATGTTACATTCACTGGAAAAATAATACAAAAATGACATTTCACCGTCTGTTGGCTCCTTCAGTTCAGATCAAGTCAAGACACGGATACCGTTTTAAATAATCACATATTCTGTGCTCCAGTGAAATTAATTAATCATTGCCATAAGTTACAACGCATTCAAAATAAAGAAGTGCCGGGCCCTGGCTATGCTCAAATATTTAACACTTAAGATTGCTTAATAAATCAAAATGACAGATATCAACCACTTAAAACACTGGCTTTGAGCTGGCACTTAGAAAATGATAACACCAACCCCGAGTTGAAATAACAATCTAAAGAAATAAGTTTAAAATGTTTTATTTTATTTCATTTGAATGTTACCACTCAGCTCGTTGCTTACATAAACCCTTACACGTGACCAAGATGCTTGTTTGTGCTTGAGGTGTAATTCGCTAGCGAAGCTCCTCTTCTCTCGCAGCCCAAGGAAGTCACTGTGGTTTATTGCTACCTCTGCCGGAGCCCTAAGCATTGAGCCAGGATCAGGGAGAGAACAGCCACTGCTGAAGTTCTGTTCAACACAGCTACACTAGTGGAGATTAAGTATAGGCAAGTCAGAGCAGACCTAGCCGCTTCAGAAAATAAAAGCTTCCTTTTTGGCACTGAAGGGACACCATAAAGAGCATTAATGACTATTTCTAAAAACCTGTGTATAATGGTAAGGGTTTCTCTTTCAGATAAAGGGATTTCAAAGTGACTCACAACGGAACGAGAAGATGAGATTGCTTTAGGGGGAGAAATCATATTTACAAAATCAGGGGTTGGGAAAAAAAAATGGGAAAAGGGATGAATATGAATGAATAATAGACTAAGCTTTTTTAGGATTAACATTATTCTCCCGAAACGGTATCACACGTCATTATCGGCAGCACAATGAGACCATGCTCAGAAAACCTCAGTCATATTTCAATTCATAATTTTAGCTGACGATAAATAGTCGTTCCCAGTCATTCTGTGGAGAGAATGTTCCCAACTTAATTCTATTCTGTTTACATTAAGAAGACTAGACAGAAAGAATGAGATAAAGGGGAGAGTACGCAAGTGTGTGTAAGTGTCTGGGAGCATGTGTGTGTGTTTTGTGTGTGTGTGGTGTGTGTGTGTGTGTGCGCGCATGTATGTATTGTGCCAACGTAACCAAGGAAGTCTGCACTGTACTAAATATCCTAAAGTACATTTAAATAATTCAGTCTTACTCCATTAAGACAGTGTGTTTTAATATACAAAACAATGGCTAACTGTTCCAGTTAATTATCCAATTGGTTACAAATCACCTTAAATATGAAAACACTCAATATAAATCGATGATAATACATTAAAAAGTTCCCGGGGAAATAAATATTCAACTTGGTCTTTAATGATATCTGAGATGAAAATCCACGACGTTCTTTAGGTTTCCGGATGTCAATGGAGATTTACACCTGTCTGTGTATGGAGAGTGTTTTCTCTCTCTATCTCCCTCTGGGTCTGTAATGCACAGTAGCAGAGCACTGACGGGAGGAGGAGATTCTAAGTCCTCATGTGTGGTTAGTGCGTAAGTTCTCCTCTTAAACTCTTCCCATATCATTTACATTTTACCCATCAAGCACCTCCTTCTGTGAGGAGGAGGAGATGGCACAAAAGTGGGCGACCACAAGCAGACAGTGACGAAAGCTCATCAAGCTAGGCCATCGTTTGCATTTTGGGAAATCCCCATTAATTAACATAGCCCGCTTAATCACGAGTAATTGACCTATAAAATAGTAGGCCCCATTGTCTGCTCCAATCATATCTACAGAGAGGACGCAGCAGCGTTGTGAAGCAGGGAAGAAAGAACTTTCACCGGTGGCTGGAAACCTGTACGTCCATCTTTCTACCAGGGACTATTTACCCAACTCCTCCGACGCATATTTCATCTCTCATTGCATTTTTCTGATGTAATTATCTGTCGTGACATGGTCTGCTTTTGTTGCTGGGGCCTGAGACAAAACAAGCCGTGAGGTGAGATGGAAGCTTACGGCTTCTTCTGAGGGAAGGTGAGGGGGGGGGACACACACACACACACAGAGGAGCGAATGACGGCAAAGCGGACGGAGGGACAGCGGGCAGAGCTGCAGCGAGGAGAGAGGGATCCAGCCAGAGTGATACAGAGACATAGCTCATTGTGACGTTTCCAGTTATTTCTGGCTGATTAGGGTCATTATGTCCACGGCCTGATTTATGTTGTCATTCCCCCTCACCAGTCCTGCATCGATAGATCTTAATGAATTGGTAAATAAGGGTGAAGATTACACTTGACAAGACCCCAACATTTCTCATTCATACTGAGACAAGATTTATGTAACCAATTAGGTCCATAACAGGGGAGATTGGTCAGGAGAAAAATCATCTTTTCAGAAGAAAATGAGCAGAGTCGAACCCTGGACAAAACCAGATGAAAGGGAGTCTTTAACAGTGGCTTAGTCACACACCAAACAGCCAGTTGGAGGTTTTCAAACGGAGATCACTCCTGCCTCTCTCAGGATTTTTAGGAATTGATTTAAAAATACTACCAGCTATAGCTACCCGCCCCACTACAGTACCAGCTACAACAGCTACTTTCCATTTTAAACACAGCCAGCTAATCACTCTAGACCCCATCTGCATAATGTCCAAACCATGGATGATGGAATCAATAGATACAAAATTAAGCTCTCGCCCAACAAAGGATCCACTTTGATGTGCAAATGTGAATTCAAGGAGGTACTCCCCCCCCCCCCATCCCTCCCTCCCTCTGCCCCCAAAAAAAAAAAAAGAAGAAGAAGAAAAAATATATACAAATCAATCGTTTCTACGGAGACTTCACTTAACGTTTGATACGTCGATTTAGGAATAATTTGCATTTTCTCAATGATTTAATTTCCACATCCTACAATTCTAGGAATCAGTTGGCACCCTCTTTTGCCATAAAAAAAAAGTTGAAATCTGATAATGGTGCTGATCATCAATAGCCAACGACAGCCCAGGACGATCCAAAGGGCGGGAGTGAACAGAGGTGGAAAATTACAGCAAAGTGATACCGGAGCCGCCTCGTTTCAGCTCTCCCCTTCAAGCACATGCAAATGAGCGTGGCGCTGCTTAACTGCATCATTTATGTGGATAATAGCGGCATCATCATTACGGGACTCAAATTAAATTACATCACAATTAGCATAACAAAGTGATTGGTTAAACTTTCAAAACAAATACTCAGTTCTGCTAATGAACGGTGTTAATTGGCCACGGTGCATTCTAAATAAAACATGTAGGTAAACATGTGTTTTATTTAAACAATTTCAAAATGCATTGTTTCTGAGAGACAACAAAGAGAGAGAGAGAGAGAGAGAGAGACAGATAGAAAGAAAGAATAAGGAGAGGGGGGGGAAAAAATCTCCAAAACAGAATATCGCCATGGGGATTTGTAAGCTGAAATATAAAATGTGTAGCATTTAATTTTATTGCACTAAATAACCTATTATATTCAGGACTCTGGAGAACAATGTAAATTATCTGCCTTCAAAATGGAGTTGGGCCAATTCTCCACGTGAACTAATCACATAGCTCATTATGCATCTGGGTATTAAATTATGAAGAGGAAGCCTATCCGCATTCCAGCACAAAGACCTATGAAATGTTAATAATATACTCACAATAGCCCAATACCATGCTTTACTCCATGTCATGAATATTTAAGTAAACAAATTATTCACACGCCTTTGATAAAGATAATTATATTTCGCCCGCTTATAATTTCAGTGACCCTCCCTCTCTCTCCTGTCTTATAGCATTTGCTCTATATGGATATGCTGTTCTGAGATATACCCTATAAAGTTTAGGATCCTTCCTTGCGCATTTTTTTTTTTAATCTATCTAAATAACTCCAAATAAAAGACTCCCCCCAGTAAAACAAATATCTGCAACTGGTTCACATTTGATCTTTATTAGCTTATAAAGAATCCCGGTGGCGGGGAAGCCCTTTGTATTTAATCACCACTAGACCAGTAAAATCTCATCCGAAAAAAAAAAACATTACTTTCACCTCTTGATTTTAATTGTCAATAATTTGCCCATTAGTAACGCAGTAAACTCCACATCAACACAACATCCTAAACAGCAGCCCAAACCGCGCACGTCAAATAAAGAAGCCGACACAAAACTAAGACGGCTAAGAGCTCCGAAAAGCAGCACGTTCAGGTCCACAGTCAAACACTAATCACCAGCCCGACCATTCACTCATCAAGAGCAATTAACCACCAGCACATGAGCGTACAACCCACAGAAACACACAGAGCACAACCACGGTACAGCAGCTAAATACTGGACGAGCAGCCCGCCTTCCTACCGATAAAAACATAGCATAGAGAGAGAAAGAGAGAGAGGTGCGTGGAGAGGAGGATGAGAAAGGATGGATGAAGTTGGAGTTGCTTGGTTTTATTACCTGGAGGTGAGGAGTAGTGTCAGAGACAGTGTCTGGTGGCCAGAGAAGGAAAGCTGTTGGTGTTGTTTGCAGTGGTGAGGAGCAGACTGGGGTGTCACAGGGGGGAGAGGGGCTTCTATCTGTGTCATCACTCCAACTGTGTTTATAGAGGCTCGCATCATAAACAAGACAACGCCGCCACTGCTCTTCCCTGCCTCTCTCGAAGCCCTGTTCATGCATACTTAAATCGCCCCCGTCGCCCATTAAAAAACGGCCCTCCTGACAATTATTCTATCATTTCCAGTTGTCACCGGGCAATTACCAACAGGCAGCCCCTCTCAGACAGGCCCAATAGGAGCTGATCAGAAGGAGAGCGAGAGAGAGGAGAGAGGGGGGCTGCTGCCTGCCTTCTCAGGCAGAGAGAGAGAGGAGAGAGAGGGAGTGAAAAAAGTGCACAACATGGAAATGTATAGCCTAGACACAGTGTCTTCTCTCTCCTGACACACAGGACATAATTAGACCATCATACACCTGGCCTGCCGACCGCTGATGAAATATATCACAATTACTTGAAAACACTACTTATCATTTCGCTCTCCTTTTTTATTGCCTTTGAAGACATTACAATTATTACGGCTTGGTCTCTGATCTGAGAGTGACCTTCAAAAACAATTAAAAAAAATATTATAATAATTTTTACTACTGCTTTTGGCTAGTGAGTGAGAGGGTAAGCGAGTGTGTGTGTGTGTGTGTGAGTGCAGCGTGTGTGTGTGTGTGTGTGTGTGTGTGTGTGTGTGTGTGTGTGGGGACCTTTACACGCGTACATGTAGAGCGTCTGACTCCTCACAGGATGCGAGCCGGGTCTCCCCTCGTGCCTCGTCTGCACGCTTGCCAGGCGCCTCTCTCTCACACCGCTCGCTCTCAACGCACATCTGCTACTTGCAGGAGCTCTCCTTCTCCTTCTCTCTCTCTCTCACACACACACACACACACACACACACACACACACACACACACACACACACACACACACACACACACACACACACACACACACACACACACACACACACACACACACACACACACACACACACACGAGCGAGCGAGCTGCCTCAGCTCTCGCCGGCACAGTCTGCATCCCTACCTGGCGGCGCGTCGAGGGGAACTAACTAACCGGCTAAGTGAGAACCGCAGCTGAAATGGAGCGTTTTCGGACACCCTGGGAGAGAGGTATGTGTGCCTGGCTTTATTTCTAGCACAGCTCAGTGCCTTTCTCAGCGTCTCTGTCTCTGTGTCGCTGTCTAAACAGGCAGAATAGGATTAGTGGGAGAGAGCGAGTGTAGCAGAGCAGCCTGTAGCCTCGGCTCTGTGCACTGTGCTCCGGGAGAGAGAGAGAGAGAGAGAGAGAGTAGGAGAGCTCTTAAAAACAATTAGACACGTCGCTCTATCTATTCCTGGATAACTGCCCTCAGACCACACCACACAGAACTACGAATACACACAGATCTGTTCACAAACACAAATCCTCGAGACAAACTGCTAATAATGTGAAGTAGAGCGAGAGAAAGTAACCAACCTTTGAAACAATGACAAGAGAGAACTCCACTCCCCCGCGTAAGAGTCATTTGCAGATATTCTTAGACGCCTCGGAGTATTAACAACGGCGCATCAAGGGGGGAAAAAATGCCACTGGTAGAAAACAGCTTCAGGGAGAGGGGGAAAGAGAGAGAAAAAAAAGGAGGAAAGAAAAACTAGCTGACGCTAACTGTCAAAGACATCATCAAAAAGGTATTTCCAGCAGTATTGACACTACTGTGAGAGAGCACCTCTGCCTGCTCACGTCCAAGACCCATTGCACTTCAACATCTGGTAATTAAAACTCGTCAAGCATCCCCTCTGATTGTTTTGGCACCCGAGGACCAATCGTACACAAAAATCAGCGGTTTGATTGCAAGGGTAGGGGGAAGTAGGGGGTGGTAGGAGTTGGCAGGGGGGTGGGAGGGGGTAAGTGGGGGGTTTCTTTCTGCGTAGCATGCGTGAGGAGTGACAAAGGTTCAGCAGCGGACCAGGCGTGATCTCCAAACAGTGAGTGCCTCTCTCGCTTATTTCCTCAGGAAAACACCAGTTACAGAAGAGTGTCGGCCTCTTCTGCCATGCAGCTCTCACGACTCCGATTAATATGCCTCTGCCTTCCCTTTTCAGGGCAAGCCTGCAACAATGTGCTGCAAGCCTGGCGAAACTCAAAAAAATGCCTATTTTCAGACAAAGTATTGGAGCGGAGGGGAGAGAGACAAGGGGGGAAAAGAACAGCAGACAAGCTTTTCACAGCTTTTCCTCCGTCCGCATCAGATAAAGCTTTGCAACCACTCCACAAAAGACACATTTGTCTTTACAGATGCTCATCAAGCCTCAAGTCTTTTGCACAGTGCATTTCATCATTTAGCGATGGTTAATCGGAGCCAAAGAACAACCGTCCTCTCTGCCTGCCAGGTACAGCGTTGCCACATATTTGTTGTACTATAAACAACACACACCGGCAGTAACGAGACGGAACATTTGGAACTAATGCTGTTTGTTAATTTTATATTTATCTCTCTCTCTCTCTCTCTCTCTCTCTCTCTCTCTCTCTCTCTCTCTCTCTCTCTCTCTCTCTCTCTCTCTCTCTCTCTCTCTCTCTCTCTCTCTCTCTCTCTCTCTCTCTCTCTCTCTCTCTCTCTCTCTCTCTCTCTCTCTATCCTGCATGCCACAGATGTTTTCCTTAGCTACTCCAGCAGACAGGAATCTACTAGCAGAGAAGAAAGCCTCGGTATCCCCCAAGAGAGCAGTACAAAGCCCAGTTTGCACACAGCAGATGCAAAAGCAAGTCCATCTGCTACCAGCTCACAACACCACATGGACTTGGGAGATTTAATCCTAGGCTTCGTCTGGCTGGCTGTGTTTGTGTAGACACCACTGAAACAAGAGGAGGGGAGGCTGATGTGGAGGAAAGGGTTGGTACAACTCACACAGGCTTCCCCAGCCCAGAAACACACGTGTCACCACAAGTGTGTGTGTGTGTGTGTGTGTGTGTGTGTGTGTGTGTGTGTGTGTGTGTGTGTGTGTGTGTGTGTGTGTGTGTGTGTGTGTGTGTGTGTGTGTGTGTGTGTGTGTGTGGGTGTGTGTGTGTGTGTGTGTGCGCACAGGCGTAAGTGTGTGTGTGTTTAAGTCTGGTGAAACTCTACTTACAGCATAAACAAAGATAAACAGACACAAATTCACACGCACACGTGCAAACATGCACGCCTAGACAGTGAGAGTATGCAGAGCAAGAACTTTCATGTTCCGAGAGATGCACCCAAGGCAGGCATGACAGATTTATTTTGTTAAAGATCCAGCCTCTAACTCAGGGTATAAGACCACTTGAACTCACAGCTCGAAGCAGTGCAGTTGGCATGATTTAACAGGCTCTGAGTAGCAAATTATATACCAACCGGCAGATTTGAGCTGTATGATATCATTATTAAAACAGAAACAGTGGCCAAATAGATTTAACATTTTCATTTGCCTTCACTGTCTGAAGCAGCGTGGTAAACACTTAACAAGATCAAGAGGGAGTTGTGCCTGAGAAACAGCTAGCGACACACAACTGTCTCAATGCTCTAAATTGCTTTAAGCGCAAACATTAGGCCGAGCAATTACACCCATTTTACTTTCAACACGCTGAGCCACGTGGCTACGATGCTCCTTCAACACCCCATAAACCACTTGGAGGGCCATCCTTAAAAAGACAAAACACAAGACAGTGCTCTGGGCGTTGAAAAGACACCCAGCCACCCTCCTTGACATTGTCAGCCAGAGAACAACAAGACACTGTGCATCACTAACACTTCACTGTGTGTTTTCTGCCTGTATTTCTTCCAGGCCTTCACACCACCAAGGTCAATAAGGACAAACAACGCCACCAGCATCCCTTCACCGTGGCAGAAGAAGAGACGTGGGTAGCAGGGGGGTAGAGAGGAGGGTAGTGCCGGGGTGGGGGATGGTAATAACTATGGCAGTTGCAGTGGTGGTGTAGGTTTCTATCTCGGAGCGATGGCATCATTTCCATAGCAACCCTTAATTTTCAATTAAAGCAGACACAAAGCTCGTTGCCCGGGGCCATCAGACAGTGTCAAGAGCCTCACGTTCCACACTTCCACGCTGGAGACTGAGACCATGGCCGCTGCCACCACCACCACCACCATCACCACTAGCGCCATTGGGCTAGTCAATCTCACAGGCAGCTGCCTGGGCTCAGGGCTGACACAGAGATACCCAAAGCCTATTTCACCTTACCCACCATTAGAATGATTTATTATGGCCAAAACACTTCAACGCTGAAACAAATGGAAATTAAAAGGGAGGGGGAAACACTGGTGTGGAACTGCCACTTAGAGGTGCTGCGTTTGAAAAATGCATTAAAAAGGGGCCCAGCGATGGAATGAGTCTGGAGTAGACAGAGAGTGAGAGAGAGAGAGAGAAAGAGAGAGAGAGAGAAAGAGAGAGAGAGCGAGAGAAAGGAAGATGGAGAGAGTGAGAAAAGGGAAAGATAGAAAAAAGACCCTATGGCAAGGTTCCCCAACTGGCGGCCCATGGGCCGAATTTGGCCCGTGGGTGGTTTTATTTGGCCCTCCATGTTTTCTGAGTAAAAAAATATGTATATAAAAAGACAATTGTTGTTAGAATTTTCATTGTTGGAGGGTAAAAACAACAGGAACACAGCTGATTTGTGATTTTAATTTTGGAAATCTGTTCCCAAGTATTCCCACGCATAATAGAGAGACCCGCGATCATATACAAATGTAAGCAAGGTTTGAAATGATTATGTTGTAGTCAAATATTATATCTGTTTGGGCTTTTTGCAGTCTACAAATGATTTGTAATTATATTCCGCCTCCCCCGACCATCCACTCGAATAAAATCAGCCGGCGGTTGAATCTATTTTATGATCCCTGCCCTACGGCTTGTGTGTGCAGTGACTGAGAGAGTGTGTATTTGTTTCAGCCCTTTGCCCAAACGCCATGATGTTCACTTTGCATGGAGGGTTATCCACATGAATTCACTCCCCCTCTCCCCTCCCCTTTAAACCAGACCAGACCAGACCAGAGCTACAATATGCAGGGATCAGCTGAATGTACGGTGCCTCTCCTGAACACCAAACGCACTGCACTGGTACTGACAGTTGGACTTCATACATACTTCATACAGACAGACACCTGCAGTATTTTCTATTTTGCAGTATAGAATGAGCATCCCTATTAGTATATCTACCAACAGACCACCTTCATGTCACTATGATACGTTTTCAAAAGCAAAACTGAATAACACAGTTATACTGCATGTATACACAAACACATTAACAAGACATAATGATCTTAAGCCTTTTATCCCCCCCCCCCCCACACACACACACAACAAGTTGAATGCGGCCAAAATGGACCATTAGAGCTCAGTGATTATATTAGAGGAGGCTGAATATTTTTAATATACTGTACTTAAGCACTGGAGTATCCATGGCAACTTCCCTGTGCCTTGCTAAGAACGATCCCTAATGAAATCCATATTAAGTAGCCTATAATGATAGTGTCCAAACATATTTGCATAGATATTTCAGATGAAGGGAGACGTGGGAGAAAGGGAGAGACAGAGAGCAGCTGCCACAGTCACAACAGCAAGAATATGTTTTTAATCAGTCATTCATCTAAAAAGAGAAGCAGGAGCCGGCCCCGACTGAGCCAAGCAGCTGTATTGAGGAAAAAAAATAAGTGCAATTCAGATTCACAGAGACGTAGCCTAACAGATCGAGACAGCAACTCAGTGTATTAATCAAGATTTACATTATGCCACTTCTATCCAGTGGTTAAAAATGAGCTGTTAAGTGAATAGTTTAAACTGGTGGTCACTGGGCAGCTCACCAACCCTAACCTTCTAGGCTGGCCGCTTGCCTCTCTTTAGGCTCCCTCCCTCCCCTACATAGGAGTCTCACATTCGACTTCCATTTGCGACTTTGGCCCGGTGCCCAACAGGACATCCCAGAGTGAGTGTTTGCTTGACTCAATATCAACAGGCCCGAAAAAGCAGCTTGAGGTGGAACTGCCCAACCTTCAGTTCCTATTGAAAATAAACCCGGCTGCACATTCATAAGGACAGAAATATCAACATGCTCCGCGAGGAGCCACGTACAGCATTCACTCAGCGCCATTCCACTGGCTTCAGCTCTCTCTCTCTCTCCTCTAGCTGCTTAATGATACCTGCCTGCCTAGCTGCACCCCTTCCCTCCTCTTCTCTTCCACCAGCCCCCAGCTTGCAGGCAGGGGAACCGAAGTCTATATGTTACTGCTGCAGTGGAGAAAAATAAAAGAGATAGAAATGACAGAAGTCAGACAGTTCAAGCTGACCGGGCACTTCAAACAGAAAAACTGGGGGAGAATGCGACAGACACTCCAGGTTAAATTGGCTCTTCTGCGCTCCGCTCTCCTCTCTCCCTTTAAAATGTAGGTTTTCTTCAAAAGGACGTATTTGAATTAGACGCGTTGATGAAATCAAAGGCTCGGCTGTGTGGGTAAATTTAAACAAGCAAGTGCACCTCACAGCAGTGTACCTATTATACAGCAGATTGGAGACAGATGAAAGTCTAGGAGCCTAGCAGACAACTTCCCCTTTTCTCACTGTAGATATTATCACATTGTAAAAGCTGCAATTTAAATTCGATTCGTACACACGTTGAAAAATACATGGATATTGGGTTTTAATGTTCCTGGCCTGGCAAGGTGTCATCAGATGAAAGAGAATGGTTAAGGATTCACACAACAGCCCACTTCCACAGATGTATTTCCCGTTAGAGATAAATAGGAGAGCCATTTCTGACCTTCACACACCGTGTGCTGAGGATCCCACGGCTTCCCATAGTCTTCACATAACCGTAGCTACTACGCCTGTTAAAACGAGAGTTAAGACCAAGTCCAGTGAAAATCAAAAGGCCGCAGCACCTGCATTTTAACACACCGCAAACTGCCTCTACTATGTCAACTTAGTAGAAGCAGTTTGTAGATTCCATATAGTGGAGTTAGTTTGGTAACATAGATACACACTGAATGCTCTTTCCATGACATAGACTGACCAGGTGAATCCAGGTGAAAGCTATGATCCCTTATTGATGTCACTTGTTAAATCCACTTCAATCAGTGTAGATGAAGTGGAGGAGACGGGTTAAAGAAGGATTTTTAAGCCTTGAGACAATTAAGACATGGATTGTGTATGTGTGCCATTCAGAGGGTGGATGGGCATGAGTAAAGATTAAAGTGCCTTTGAACGGGGTATGGAAGTAGGTGCCAGGCGCACCGGTTTGAGTGTGTCAAGAACTGCAACGCTGCTGGGTTTTTCACACTCAACAGTTTCACGTGTGTATCAAGAATGGTCCAACACCCAAAGGACATCCAGCTAACTTGACACAACTTTGGGAAGCATTTGACTCAACATGGGCCAGCATCCCTGTGGAACACTTTCTACACCTTGTAGAGTCCATGTCCCAATGAATTGAAGCTGTTCTGAGGGCAAAACAGAGTGCAAATCCAAATTAAGGTGTTCCTATTGTTTTGTTCACTCAGTGTATATAGACAGTAGATTAGATTGTGTTTAACAGGTCAGTGCTATCAGCAACAGTTCAGTGGTACATAGATCTGTCTTGTCTGGTACTGGAGCTCCACTCACCTCACTGTTCTGAACTACCACTGACACACAGAGGCCACCCATTCATGACAGTAATACCATTCAACCAGACACCAATTACATAAAAGAAAACTTAAATTAATTCAGGAAAAATGGCATCTCACCAAAGAATAATAAACTCATTATATGGACATTTCTAACTTAACCGTTCTCCACACCGCCGCTAATTTAAACCTAATTTTTACTAGCCACTAATTCGGCGAGGGCGGGATAGGAATTACATCTGGAGGTAATTCTCAGAATGGAACGGAGCCCAGTGGAGGCTACCCAAATAAAAAAGGGGAACTATTCAGGAGAGTGGGAGTTCCGGGCTCTGAAACTGCACTTCTCGCAAAAAAATGTTTTCATCGTGCTGTCATCAGTCTAGGCTTAAAGAAGACGTAGGTGTTGCAGGTGGAGAAAGATGATTTCTGGAGATGGAGTTGTGGAAGGGAAGGAGGGAATGAGAGAGAGGGAGGGAGGGACAGAGAGTGAGTAAGAGAGAGAAAGAGAGAGAGATAGAGAGAGAAGGAGAGAGAGGCAGGAAAGGGAGAGAGCTACTCCAGCTGGACATCTGTAGAGACCCATGCGGGGGGGGGGGTTGTGTAAAAGGCCAGGGGGTCAGAGAGGACCTGCAAGCTGGTGGGATGCTCTGTTAAGTCTTGGTTTATAATAAGCTCTACACTCAGGCTGGTGGCAAACACACACCTGAGGTTCTGGAACTGAGATGTAGAACCAGCTCTCTCTATTTTACCGCACCTGGCGGTCAACTTTTGGTCAACAGTCTCAAAGAATTTACTCAGTGAAGGTACAGTAGTTGCTTGTCTGGAAACTTTTGCGGAATGTCATTTTTTGAATCATGAAGTTCAGCTCCGTGGAGGTGGACTCCTAAAACTCTGCATTCACAAGGGAGGAAGTGAGGGAGGGGAAGAAGAAGGAGATAGGGATTAAATTGTGAGCGTGGCAAAACACACCAATCAAGCTTCTTTCTCCGTCTGGTTTGGTTTCCAACAATCCAATAGCGTGAAAAGTCGCTCTGTAAACGGGACGTTTACATTCAATACAGAAATTTGCAGTTCCCAGATATACGCCACAACCACCCCCTCCACCTCCTCTTCAGCAGAAAATTTGTTTTCCAAATGAAAATAAACTGAGGCTGGCTGGTTTGAGGCAGTTAAACTCAGGAATATGAGATCAAATAAAGGCTCCCGTGGAGGCTGAAAGGAGAAATGAAATCACTTCTGAGAGGGAGATGTACCTCGTAATAAAATTACTTCTTTATATCTTTCTAAACGGCACGTTTTCCCCAGGAGTGGTTAAGGCTTTCCTCGGTCAAAGACAGTATGCAAGTGGCAATTTTTACTTCTGGTAGATGATTCTGTGGCACACTTCTCGAGACTCGGTGTGATGCTCTGCAATTTGCCTCGGAAAACGAAAAAAGTATTTCAAGCAACAAGTTTTTGGCTGAACTTTGCTGGAGTTTAGAAGTCACTTTGATGGTTTTCCCGGAAACATGTCAATGTCAATGAAAACTCCAATGTTCCATCCAATTGAAAATACCGGGAATGGCAATAAGCTCCACATTGCTTTTCAATGACTACCTGTTCGTTCCAGTGCACTCTTGTATGGTGGGCTCAAGTATGTAGTAGATTGCCAACCATCCATGGGCATACACCACAAACAAATAGAGACTCATCTTGCAGAGTGGGACAGTGAATGAAGAAGGACGTCACTTTGAAAATAGTCACCTACTGCAATTATTACACGGCCATTTCATTTGGCATTGGGACAATTGCCTGAACACAGAGTGACCGAGCGGGCGCAACTACCTAAACAACATGTCATTGATTTTGTGTTTAAAAAAAAAAAAAGACTTTCAGACCACATTTTAGCCATAGCCAGGCAGCCAACGTATGAAGAGGACATTTGGAGGAATACATGATAGTTTATTATAAAGAGGCTATTAAAGTTGCAATAAAAAGACATTAGCTGGAGAAATGAGCCACTTACCAGTTTTCTTCCTCACTACCTTAAAAGCTGTCCACATTCAGGGCTTTGAGTGGAGGGAAAAGCAGACGGCGATGGCATTAAAAGTGGGACTAGGCGCACAATTTATCAAGACAGAAATTGATGGTGGGCTCGAGAGCGGCGTGCATGTTGTAATATGGTTGATTTCAAAATGACAAGGAGAAAGGTCATATTTTCGAAATTTGTCGGAGAAAATTTGAGTGGCTTAAACTCAAGGAGTTTTTTTTTTTTAAAGTGCAGTGTACGCTACAATGGACATCACTCAGTGAACACCCTCATTTTGTAGAAATTGCCCACAAACGAAAGTAACCCTCTCTTGTAGTCAACTCTTGACTCATGTAGAGAACACGTGTTTTTCTATCACTTTTGATGTATTTTTAAATGGGGGGCTGTGAAGGTTAATCCAAGAAAACCCAACACTTAATTAAAGCAATTAACTTAAGTCGTTCCCAAGTCCCCAACAGTTACAACAAACGTGTGATGTGTTCTGTGTTTCTCCTACAGGCTTGTTTTTACTCTCTTGGCATGCAATTAAATGGTTTACGACAAGTTGATGATATTTTGCTGAGACAGAATTCATCTCTGCGTAATAGGGAACATCGTTTTCGGTGACAATCCGCGAGTGTGTTTACAAACATTAGATTAATGAGTTAGTTTACATGCATTTAGAGACCATTCTCACTACAGATCCTTTCACATCAGATCCCAAAATAGTTATTGGATTGTGCATCTCACGCAGTTTACAAGTCATATACTGGGACGATGTTGTGAAGTTATTATCTGGGTGGGTTTTAATTTACAACACAGACGCCCAATTATACTGTATTTAGAGGTTGTACTAATTTGGGAGAACATTCTGACATCATTAAACTTTCCATTTTGCCCTGCCCCGTCGAAGCCTGTTCCTATCTATTGAGAAAGACGGATGGCAGATGGGGCTGTTTCTGACAGCTTAAAAGTGCCCATCAGCTGCTGCAGAGATGTTTCACAGCACATCCCACCATCCCATCCACCCTGCACCTCCCCAAACAAACAGCACATCCCACCATCCCATCCACCCTGCACCTCCCCAAACAAACAGCACATCCCACCATCCCATCCACCCTGCACCTCCCCAAACAAACAGCACATCCCACCATCCCATCCACCCTGCACCTCCCCAAACAAACAGCACATCCCACCATCCCATCCACCCTGCACCTCCCCAAACAAACAGCAGACTCAGACTTCAAATACATAGCAGGACTATTAGGTAATCCCTCCTTTGTTCAGACCCACTGAGCCTCACTGACTAACCAACCTCCCTCCCATCTTCTGGGTTGCCTCTCAAATGGCACCCTATTCCCTTTATAGTGCACTACCTTTGGCCAGAGCCAATGCGGTCTCTGGGAGTAGTGTGCTATAAAAAAGGAATAGGGTGCCATTTGGTACGCAGCCTTCTTCACTGTTCCAAACTCCTTTCCCTGTTCCAAACTGACAACGGAACACTTCACGCTGACACACACACACACATAGGGGGAGTGTTTGATGATGAATGATAGTAGGAATTATCTGGGAAAATATGCACATGGTATCTAATGGCAGTGAGGTAAAGCATTTGTTGTGTCACGATGATGATGACAGTTCTCTGGTTTAAAGAGAGGATGGGGGGTGACACAAGGGCTCTTTGTTTGGACTGGACAAATCTGGGGTTTCTTTTTGGATATTCAATATCCTGCAAGGTACCCGACAGAGTTGCAGTAGTCTAGTGTCTGGAAGTTTGGCTAGGATGAGAGAGCACAGAGGGCAGAGGTTCACTAAGTGAGTCTGTTGTATTGTCGAATGGCTTTTTAGAGCAATTGCTGAGTGGTTTGCGTGAGTCGCTTCCAACAAAGCCTGGCAAATCAATCTGTGAAGAAATGCTACACAGGCCAGATGTGGCACTACTGCACAAAAAGAAACAAAACAACCCACTTGTACAAGAAGACCATGCAGAGCCTAAAGTACTTAAAGTACACAAAATAATACGGTTCAATGCCAAAATGCTGACAGCCTAGTTTCTGTTGAAAACCTGCTTGTTATTTTAGGTGGCTTCTCTGAAGTACAATGCGTCAAAGTGTGTGTGGAAACATCTTACTTTGAAATGCATCTTCTTCCCTATTGACTTGACAAGATGCCGGGAAGAATGAAAGACAAATGTGTCATTAATAGACGCCTTTTTATTTACAGTAGTTCTGTTTCTGAAAGCACACCGCACACTTATAAATGCAAGGCTTGCTTTAGGGAGGTGAACTTTTCACACCTTTCAAAGCCACAAAATGTGATGTTTTTTTGGGGGGGTTTCTGCAGCTGCTGCTCTGCACTAATGCAAAAGACGGTGTCATATGAAAGATTTTCCTCTCCTCCCCAAACCACAGGCCTGGTCATTAATGAAATACAGGCCGTGCAGTGAGGTCATACAAAGTCTAGATTTCAGCAGCTACACTTAAAAACCGCTCAGAAAGAATAGAGAAACATGAACACAAATCAGATTTCCAAGCTCCAAGGACAGGGGAAAATAAATAACTAGAAGAGAAAGCGCAGCGCAGCCCCTGCCCTCCTCTCACATTTTCCTAGCACTTTGCAAACAACCGTCAACTGCTGCTCAGAAACAGTTCACAATGAGAGCAGACTAAACAATCAGATCCCAGCCAAGGAAAATGCTAAGCAACTCTGCACACAGGATGTCTCACCCTAATTGCCAACTATCAAATCTCACAATGGAATCTGTCCATTTGGCAAAAGCCTTATAGCAAAAGCTGGTGAAATGTCGTTTTAAAAAGTGTCAACTTTTTACCGGAAAAAAAGGGAGACGAACAGTTTTGAAAGGAATTTGATTTTTTACATTTGGCTTTGTATGATTTCTTTTTCAGGGGGTTTATAAGGCTTACAGGAAGCTCCGCAGACTGTGTGAGTGTTACAAAGAAAGCATTATTAGACAAAGGGTGTTTGGGGTCTTGTAAACTAATGATTAAAATCCCAAGCAGTTAGATAAACACATTAAATGGGTCCCTGAAGACACTAAGACTCAGAGAGAAAGAGAGAAGAGAGAGAGTGGTAGAGAGAGAAAAGGGAGGAGAAAGGGAGAGAGAGACGGGGGGTTACTGGGGAGGAGAGACAGTGTAACTGGGATCAGGGGACAGACAGGTAGGAGGGAGACTGGGAGGAGGCACTGGGACTTGAGAAAGAGGGCTAATCGGACTGTCACTCCATGTGGCGCTCTGTTTTTTTAACCGTTTTTTTCTTCCTCTTCAAGTCAGAGTCGTGCTCTGAGATCCCCAAACTTCAAACAACCAGAATACCAGCACATTCATAAAACAGAACAGAACTACTGGGAATTAAAGAAGGCAGGGTGGGGGGGGGGGGAACACCAAACAGGTAGCAGGCCTCAACAGCAGATGGTAAAATTAACATTTCAACAGTTCCTTCCTTTCATGTAGGTCTCGGCAGTGCTGCCTCTGTTTTTTTCTGGGGAAAATGTAAGGGCTCGGTTTGGAAAGATGCAGGGTTGGAAAAAGCATCTGGAAAAAAGGGGGGAAGAGGAATATTGGCTTATTGCTCCTGATGGTCCTCTTCTATGAAAAATTAAATAGGTCTGTTTTGCAGGTTTCCCTCTCCGGAGTGCTCTAAGCTGTGCTATGGAAACATCATCTCGGTAATTTATACGCGAAAGAACACCTGGCGATGAAAGAAAATCCACTCAAACCCAATACGTTGACTCTTTCACCTCTCTTTTAATCGCATTCAATTCACGGCTCCCAATGAGTGGCGATCATCGAGATGGAGACACATACAACACAGCTTCATGGAGTTCACGTTTGATTTCGCGCAAATAAATATCGAGACGTACTTGTCAAAAGATGCCCCTGAGACACTTATATTACAGCGAAGCATCGCGAAATAAAATGAAGATGCAGAACAGCCGGTCTCATTTCAGCCCATTCCAACGGAACGGCTCTGTCGTGCCCATTCATTTGGACACAGTTATGGCTAAATTACATGTGTTCCACCTCTGTGACATTTGAAATGCAATTAAAAGCTGGTTATGAAAGTGTGCGGACTTCCTCGCGATGAAGGGAAAGGGAATCACTCCCGTGATTAACATGCAAACGAGCTCACGCTGGCAGAGTAGATTGGGGTTTGAAAACCTCAATTACTTTTGTGTGATTATCTATTTACCAGTACACAGATCCCCATTTTTCATCTCCACCATGGGGAGACCCCCCCCCCCACCACGCAATGATTTGGGCTCAATTATACTCCCGCCTTTATTTATGATGCAGATATTACCGACATACCTGGTTATTTTTCACTATGGTATATCGCCTTCATGCAGGGGATTCATACACATGGAGGAGCATTAGAGGACCAACACCTATGAATGCTATGCTTAACCATTTAGTTTGGAGCACATGATATCTTCTCCCACCCCGGTCCCAAACCACCACCCCATATTTAAACTCAGTTTGGTTCATACTGGAAAACGAGGTGCCCTCACTTTATTTCTGACAGGATCAGGAGTAAAAGGGGGGGGGTCAATAGCTCTCTTCTCGAACACTTACTCTTTCTCAGCCATTGTGCGTTTAGCATTTTATACTTTTAAGTTAGAGAAAGAACAAAGAATTAGAGGCTTTTAAAATGCGTGGAGGCCATTACTGAAACACTACCGACAGATAGTTGCCAGTATATCAAGTGTGGCGGCGAAGGTAGGTAAAGATGTGGATTTAAATGAACTGCTGCAGCCATAGAAACACTCTCAGCCTGGCTGATGCAATTATCAACGGAACGCCTGGCAGCATCAGAGGAATCTAATTTAATTCATTTAAACGGGTGAATAACTACGGAATTCCTGTTGTAAGAGATTTATATTGAAAATGAACATTCCTGGAATTCAGGAATTGGCAATGCTTGGGAAATACCAAACGATAGGGAAGTGTAACAGGCTATGCTTCATCTTTGAAGAGGTGCAGACGGATAAGAGGTCCGCTAAGGAAACAATGTTCGTATCAGCGTTTAAGATATATCATTAAGACTTTTTAGGAACATTATGTCGAAAATATCATCCAATAAATAAACAAATTGTTCCTTTACACTCAGTGAGGCACCTGAAATAAGACAAGCCTTTGGCCATAACTATACTGTATATGTCACACTAATACGCAACTATCAGGTTTGTAGTAATATAATAACCTACCTTTTAACAAGTTCAATTATTGTTTTGTTTTGGGAGAGTTCCCCCTTAACTTGTTTCCCTGAGCCATAGATAGAGATAGGGAAAGCCACTCTGTCTCAGGAGTAGAAGAGGGATCCAGGCTTTTGGAGCGTGCGGAACATACATTAAAAAAACATCCCCTGTTGCTTTGGCCAGGGGCGCAGAGGAGGAAAAAGGAAACAGTGCCATCAAGTGAAATTTCTGAGGATTCCTCAAGTGCTAAGACAGACAGATCCCCCCCCTTCTGATTAGGGCTCTGACAGTAACAGTAATAGATACTTAAGCCTTCACTGTAGTGATCAGTGTTTGTGTTAACAACAATAGATATTTACCACTGACTGACTTGCACATATTTACAGGTATTCAAAGGTTTTTGAAATAGACATCTTCATAAATCTAAAGAAGGATAGAAGACAGATATAGCAGGTACAGATGGGTTGTTCAGTAGACCGTGAAGGTGTTAATACAGTCCAGTGGAAGTTGAAGGCACAAGATATTTCTACTCAATGGATTGTCAATGAGGGCTGTTGAAGATTTCATCAGAAGTGCATAACAGTGGCTGGGAAATACAATGACATTTCAAACGGAGGAAAATCATTTTTGGGAAAAACCTTTTGTCTCACGTTTATGTCGCCAGATTGACTTTAGATGCAGTATAATGTGAGGCCATCGGATTTTAGTTAGCTAACGTTAGCATTGCTAGCCATTTTTTTTACAAACTTTGCTAGCTAATGACAAGTGTCAAGTCAAGGTCCGAAAAGCTTTTTAACCAGCTACTACCCCCAAGCCATAAGACTCCTGAACAGCTAATCAAATGGACACCCAGACTATTTGCATTGTCCCCACCCCCCATTTTTACTCTGCTTCTACTCTCTGTTTGTTATCCATGCAGAGTCACTTGACCTCTACCTACATATTACCTCAATTACCTCAACTAACCGGTGCCCCCGCACATTGACTCTGTACCGGTACAACCTGTATATAGCCTCGCTACTGTTCTTTTATTGTTGCTCCTTAATTATTTGTTATTTTAAAAAAGATATGTTTACTTCAGTTTATTTTAGCAAATACTTTCGTAACATTTTTTTCTTAAAACCGCATTGTTGGTTAAGGGCTTGTAAGTAAGCAGTTCACTGTAAGGTACCTGTTGTATTCGGCGCACGTGATAAATAACATTTGATGTGATTGACATCTGTCTAAAGTCAATTTGACGACACGATGATGACGGCGAAGTTGTTTCCTACTAAATATTTTGCCTACGTCAGCAATGTCATCGTATTTCCAAGCACTATAGTGTGATTTAGATGAAACCGCCATCGGCCTCTGTTCAGAAAGCCTGGGCTTATTACGATTCTTGAGCCCCACTATGGTGGAGGGCGGCTTAAGAACGTTCATAACAACCATAACCAGAGGTGCAACCAATGAATAGGTTCCCCAGTCTTACCAAGGTCCCCAATCTACCAGATTCACACTGGTTTATGCTCACTATCTAACTGTAAGCGTTTCTTAGCACCTCTTGGGGACACAGATAATTAAGAACCATGAAATGCCTTCAAAACAATGCTCATATCAATTGTATTGTGTGTACAGTGCAACGTAAGAATTCCAAACTAACAAGAGAATAAAATGTTTTATATGAAAATCCATAACCTTGCCCATTGTTACACGTCCTTACACCCGGACAAAATATGCACTCGAGGATGTATAGACCATGGAAAACGAGGTGTAGACACTGCCGCCATCCCCGAGTGTGGAATGACAATTTGCATAATTAAACCTATATAAAAGCTAATTACATAAATAAATGAGTGAGGGTATCACAGAGAGAAAGAGTGTCTGTTCATATGCAATGTTTAAACCTCCCCCTTCCTTCCAGCCCTGTCTAAATCTATTGATCTGTGAAACACAGTACTCAGGGGAGGCGATTCAGTTAATATCATACATCTAATGATGAGATGAATAACGATTATACCATTTGGTAATTAAACGTCTTTACAAACCATTTAACTGACTGTGCGTCACAAAGGGGTCGCCAGAGGTCAGAATGATTGTTTTTCATTTTCCCTGCTTCGGCGCGAAGGAAGGGGTGGGGGGGGGGGGGTTGGAGAGAAACACTGAGTAACACTGTGTGACACAATGGTGAAAATACTTAATGGTTGTTAGCAGCTATACTGTAGTGCTAATCTTTAATGCCGTCAAGACTCTTGAAGGGAAAACAATTTATGAAGAAAAAAAGAGAGAAAAAAGAACACGCCAAGACAAAACATCTGGCCTTCATCACACTGTAGGAGTCTGAGTAAATCTTTATATTTAGAAACCTCATTAGCTCACTTATAATGCACAATCTCACAAACAGAAAGAGACACGACAATGTGGCGGGAGAGAAAAATAATTATATATTTCGCTGTGATCTGTAAAAATGGAGGAAGGGGCGGGGACACACTGGTGGTGAGGCTTACTCTAGTATGTGCCTGCAGACGCTTTGGCCTGTGTGCATTAGTGTGTCTGATCCATACAAAGGTGCATTAAACACACATGGAGGAGGGCCACTTAACTGTCAACAGCTACAATCTAATCCCTACTTACAGGCAATAATCACCTGATGTTGTGATGTCCGTTTGTTGTTCCGTAGACAGACAACTTTCCAAAGGGCATGTACAGGTTCATCTCTAGCTAATGGCAGAAACATATGCTGCTGTCTAGCCTACGTGGAACTACACACTCTTAGAAAAAAAAAGGTGCTATCAAGAACCAAAAAGGGTTCTTTCGCTGTCCCCATAGGAGAACCCTTTGAAGAACGCTTTTTTAGTTCCGGGTAGAACGTTTTCAACAGAGAGCTCTACCTTCAACCAAAAAGGGTTTTCCTATGAGGACAGCTGCAGAACCCTTGTGGAGCCCTCTTCTCGAAGAGTTCTAGGCCTTTTAACGGTTTAAGGGTTAACACATGTGAGGGGTTAACACACACACACACAGACACACACAGACACACACACACACACACACACACACACACACACACACACACACACACACACACACACACACACACACACACACACACACACACACACACACCAAACTAACCTTTCCTTTCAACCTTATCCTCATACCGCTAACAATCCCTTTCTTCTGTGGCTGGCTCGGGTGCATTCATGTAGCATTTACTTACAAAGGCAATTGTGCGCTTCTCGGTCTCTTATTGAATGATAGGTGGTAAACATTGTCATTGGAAAGGCAGGTTGGATTAAAGCCTGGTACAGCCATTGAGAGGAACAGTAAGAGGGGTGAAATGCGAACAATGGTAAAAATGGAGGGCAGTATCACAGGGTCCAATGTCTGCTATGCTGAATACATGTGAGATTATGAGACCCATTCCATCATTTACATAATGTAAAAACTATTTCTCTCTCTCTCCATCCACCCCCAACTATTCACTAAATAAATGAGAAAACTATCACAGCACAGAAATATTTGACAAAAGCAAGAGAGACTGAATTCCCAATGACCTCGGCGCCTTGCGACAATGCACACACAGTCCAAACGCTCTTTCGTGAGCAGCCAACTGAGTAAGACCTGGAAGAATATTTATTATTGAGCACAATGGCAAAAGTATTACCTTGTCACCTATACCACTTTACAGTGCAGAAAGGAATCGTATCAAACACAAGGGGAATTTGACATAATTCTGGTTGAGAATATGAAAGGTAGCTAGTTTCTTTAAACGAGGGGTCCATAGTGGTCTACAAGAAGTTTAAGAAATGAACACAATGATCATTTTGATGTGATTTGGTTAAGCCTGAAGTAACAATGACTGGGTCAGGGATTCAACCGACACACTTAGTCCATCTATTCAGAAAATATATTGAAATATTAATGGGAAAGAAAAGGAAAAGGAGGTTTAAAGTTCAACAGAAAAAAAATGATATGAACTTCTTTGGCTGACGTGCAGCCTTCGGGCTGTTTGTGTAGGCACAAGTTGAAGAGTAATGGAAAAACTCTGTATTTACAGTCAATAAGAGTTTTACGACACAGTTGAGACTGTCGTCAGGGGCTATTTGGTTTGGGACAGTTTCCTACCACTAACCAACAAAATACAAATAGATGAGAGCCCTGAGGACATTTTCCTTTTTCATGCAAATAATTCTGCATGCTAGCAATACATGTGTCATCCACCCTAAGCATACAATGATTTAGGATAGTCATTCATCCACATACCATACATTCATACGTATGTACACTACCTCATCACAAAAGTATGGGCTAGACAAGGACACTGTACCGTACAATCTATAGTTTGTGAATGTATAGGTGGCATTCCCTGGAACAGGCTTTAAATCAAACTGTTAGCTTTCTGCAAAGCTTCTTAAAAAACATTGGACTTGTGAAATTCCTGAGCCATAGAAAATACCTCTCTCTCCCTCAAACCTCCTGATCACCACCCCACCTCCACCACCCAGTCCATCAACAAAACTCCATGAGCCAATAGGAATTGTACCTCTTCACACTCCGTGCGTGTGAGTGTTTTGTGTGCGCGTACGTGTATGCGGTCGTGTGTGCATCCGTGCGTGTGAGCCTGTCGGCCGGCATGCCTGTGAGTGAGTGTGTTTTACCTGCCAGATCATTCCAGTCTATTCCAGAGAATTCTCATATGGCAACCTATTTTATTTACTTTATCTTCAATAAAATGGTTCAGTGAGCATTAGCAACTTTGAGACACGAATTTCAATCAGTCCTATGGCAGCGGCGTCAGTCTGCGTTAAAGCCAGCGCAGCAGTGTGTGTGTGTGCTCTGCGAGGTGCAGCGGAGGGAGCAGCGCTGCAGACAGGCTGAGCTGCAAGCAACCGAGTGCAGTGAGAGGGCTCTAATAACACAAAGGGAGGGAGAGCGGGAGGGAGGGAGAAGGGGACAGAGGGAGGAGAGTGAAGGGAAGAAGGGAGACTAGAGATCGTTAGAGGGAGGGAAGAGAGAAAGAGTGGGTAAAATGGAGAGAGAGGATGAGATAAGCGTGGGAGAGAGAGCGAGATAGAGAGAGAGAGAAAGAAAGGACCAAACAAGTAAGGTCGAGAAAGTGTACAATAAACACAGGCGAGCAGCTCTACACCCCAGGACCTCTTCAGGATGACTGACAAGTGAAAGCTCTCACTGACCGGGACCTTCATTTTACATGACATGAGAAGGAGTGGAACTCAACTGCTGCGGCAGAGTATAACTGAGAGGCTCTCTAGGGGGGAAAGTTGGAAAGTTGGAAAACTCACACTCACTCACTCACCACTCACTCACTCACTCACCACCACCACCACTCACTCACTCACTCACTCACCACTCACTCACTCACTCACTCACCACTCACTCACTCACTCACTCACTCACTCACTCACTCACTCACTCACTCACACACTCACTCACTCACACACACACACACACACACACACACACACACACACACACCATTTCCCTTCACAGGTGAGCAGGACCAACAGACAGCCTGGTGCTTCATTCACTTAACTGGAGAGGTGCTGCAGACAGGATGTATGTATGCAGACTGAATCTTTTCCACATGATGTGCCTCAGGCTGTTTTTGTCAACTGCACTCTGAGCAGCACAGAGTCAGGTAGTATGACCACATGATTGCCCGAGAGGCACCTCTCGGAGAGGGCTGGGGACACGCTGAAATTCCCACGCATGATGAGGTGTAATCAGAAACCCCATTCAGAGGGGTAGCCAAGTTTGTCAACATATATAGATTCCACATTCCAACTCCTGTCGGGGTTCTGACCCAAATCAAGCAAGTTGTCGGCTTGTCGTCTCGCCACAGAGACAGACACTTTCTTCCCATTCTGGGAAAAGCAGGTAGCAAGTGACATTTTGTCTTGCATTGTGGTTTGTGGACAGGGAAGTGGGATTCGAGGCCCTTGTAGTATTTCCTCCCCTCTGCATCTCTTTTCAAGCTCCAATCAAATGATCTTAATGAACAAAGCAGTTGGCTTGTTGCCTCTGAGGTAAAAGCTTTTGCAACAGCTGTGACTGGGGCTCGATTTGAAGCAAGGAGAAACAGCTTGTGAAATAGAGTTATCTACAGGATCTTAACTTGAAGAGCCAACACAACGCTACATTTTGATGCCAAATTTGTAATCTTAATCATTTTAGTTAAGCTTTCTTTAATGTTTCAAAACAAAAACGTGTTACACTTTGGACTGCTACTGACGTATAAGATCAAAATGAAAGATGTAAACCTGGTGGTGTTGGTGAATAATTACTCAATTTGGTTTAGTATAAAAAAAAGTTTGCATAATATACAAAATGTGAAACTGAACACGTGTATTATCATTTACATTTAGATTAACCTTCTTTGCGGCCAATTATTCCAATAATCTGAGAGTCTTATGACACCACAGGAGGCCGGAATCCTTCAGACTCCATTGCTTCAAAGCTTTAAAAATGTATGACTCTTAGAAACCAATTGCTGTTAATAGTGTATTTCTTTTATGGCATCATTTACACAATGTTTTCACTTTGGTTCAACTTCCACATAGGATTCAGCCACAGTTCATTCAAAATGGGTCATGGGTATTCTTTTCTGCGCTGCACATATATTGATTTATGACTATATTTAAGGAGCTAGGAGGAGCACATGCATTCATAAAACACATACATTCTATCAACATGATTGGTCAACATTGTGTTGACAAATCCCCACCTATCGTAATTCAAAGGAAGCCGATAGCAAAAGATAACAACAGAGGCTTTGTATACGTTTGGGAAAATGACCGTGTTTCCTGAATGCTGCGGCGATAACGCACAGGTTCAAACTGTCGAGATAATCAACATTAGACCTGCCACAAAGAACGTGCAACTATGTGAAACCAATTCACTGGACACGATCACCTGCAACTGAAGCGACTCGTAATTCTTCCCACCTGAAATAACGAGTTCAAACCGATGTCAAGCCGCTCTGATGTCATGCCTTTTGAGGCTTTTGTTTCACAATAATCTCGGGCACTTGGAAACATGCCCATCAGTCTGGGCTTCCGCACCAAGGCTCTTTCCAAATGAAGTCAGAGGGAAAGAATGACATGTGAAACACTAGATGTGTCTCGTTTATAAAGAATGAAGATTGTGCGTACAATATCCGCCATCAGTCATGTCCAAAGTCCTTAGCAAGCGGGGACCCAATGCATGCTGAATGGGGAGGTGGACTTAAGTCCTATAGTTTATCCTATGAGGGGTCTATAAGGGGCCACAACCCCCAGTGTGATCTGCTCAGCCTTTGAGACATTTAGAGAGACACAGACTGGCTGACTGACCAGCCGCCCGCCAGGACTGCATCCATGGCCATTCACACGGTTGATTAGCATACCCCCTTCCTTTCCTCCCTGGATCAATAATCTCATTGAGTCAGTGTGTCTTCTCCATCAGGAGTGATGGCAGCTAGGTAGAGGCACCCCCTTTTGTAACTCTATTCTCATGGCAACTGTCCACTCCAGACAAACACTCCTCTACACTCTATCTATTCTGGACTCCTCTTCTCCTTTTCATTCTGGGTCCTCATTACTCCTCTTCTGAACAGGCAGGAGGAGAGACAAATAAACCTTGAAACAACCAAAATGGATCGAAAAGGTAAGGAGATAACATATCAGCGCCAAGGTCTTTCTTGATAAAGCAGATTTGAATGTTTTTTAAATTTTTAAGTTTATCTTGTTAGGCTTTTCAAACTGAAGGAACATACTGTGGAGAAGCAATAGGTTACACATGGTGTGCTTGCACCAAGTGAAGGACAAGGGGAAGGTTGAAAATAGATGTATCAGGTGTGAATATATATTTCCTGTGAGGCAAAGTACAATTCCAGAATCTTATTTTAAAAAACTCCCAACTCCTAATCCAACCAAAGAGTTGTAAAGAGTAGGACGTGGGTCCACTCTTGGTCCAATTTGCTCACGGCATGACACTATCAGACCCCAAACCAAACCTCATTAAACTGGAATATGGAAACTTGGGGAAGTTCCAAAACTTTTTTCCCCTCCAAGTGGGAAGACAAAACAGTGAACCATAAAGAGAGGAATATAAGAAGGAAGGGAAGAACGAGAGGCAGGCAGATCCTTGGGAGGACTGGAGAGTGAGGAAGTGAACGTTTGATGAGTAATACTTTTTTTTGTTGTAGACGGGGCTTAACTTTGAAATATTCCGGGGTGTTTCTGAATGGGGGATTGACCAATGACCTGATCCCAGCCGCACACTGGGCGCCGGGGTTAATGGTGGATAAAGATTAAAAAAATGGGCGCTAGCCTGATCTCCATCCCCATCCCCATCCCCTCCAATCCCAAATCAGACCCACAATGGAGTCTGCCAACAGGGACGACTCAAGTCCCTTTGATTCTTCTCCCTCCCCAGTAGCCAGGGTGTCCAGGGTAAAGACCCGTGGAGGTTACCCTCTCCTACTCAGGGGGAAGCCAGCCGGGCTCCTTGGCTCAGAAAACCCTTTAGGGTTTTGGAAATGAAATGGCAGAAGCTCTGATCTATTACAAGAAATCAATTCCAAATTGGAAGTCTGAGGAAAAGCCATCCATCTGTGGCCTGATTCTTTAAACTAGCCAGAGATATGTTTTAATTGCTGTAGATTGTATATATGTGTACATTTACAGTCATGCAAAAGTTAGGTCAATTATACTTCTTTGGGATGATAAGAGTACTTCTGTTCCAGAACAGATATACTTCAAAGTTTTTCATCTTTGAAGATTTAAATGGGATACTCAACAAATTAAAAACTAATATTCAAATCTCTTTTAGGCAGAAGAGGGAATGGAATCTCGGTTCTGCTTAGTCTTGTGAAGATGACTCTTGGGATGTGGGCTAAGGCCTACAGCTGAGCCACCCTAACCCAGCCTCTCGCCCCGCTTGGCTCCTAGCTGCCTCGCTTGAATCATACTCTGCAGCTGAATACGGAGATAAATAGATTTTCTTCCTCAGACTGGGTCAAAATATCAAAATAAACCAGTGGCCTGGATTCAGGAATTAACCTGACAAAGAGTAGTTCTCCTCCGCAACATTGAAAAACAGATCAACACAAGCCCTGACTTTTTTTCACAGAATTAGTCAAATTCGAAAGTTTATGGGGTGACTTCTATGGAAATACTTGAGAAATATATGCAACATAAATTTAATTACACTAATAATTGATAGTGGAGAAGTTATGGAGGACTACAAACACAGAAGCCAGTACCTTTACACTTGATTTTACCTGCAAAGCAATTCACTTCAACTGTTCTGTGCTCACTGAACAATCACCCATTGTCAAGTTAGCATTCGATATCTATCTCCCATCCAATTACGGCTAAAATTCCATTCCCTCATTCCCCTCACGATGATGAGGCTTCTCCTCCCCATCGCTACTGCAGTTTACCGTCTGGCAATGTTCTGTTCAGTCTGAGACACCACCTGTGTGTCTGTCTCAGTCTGGCTGCTGTGGGGACACATTAGTAATGACGGCAGGCCTCCGCCGTAGTAGCAGTCACATAATCAGTGTGTGTCACACTTACTGTGCTGGCTGGGATTCTTTAGGCTCGTTTTGTACTGACTTGGTGACGACAAACTGCCTCAGTCATCACCGTTGGATGTCTCGTAGAGAATCTCATTGGGAATCTAAAGGGGCTTCAGATACAGAAGCTGACTCATAGAGGGGAATCGAAGAGGACAACAGAAGCTCTGAGTTGTGCAAACTGTGTGTGTGTGTTGCCACTGGGTGACGTTACAGTACTGTAGCATGCACACGCACCTCTCACTTACTACTAGTATGTCGAATTGTGCACGGAGGATTGACTTATAAACAGTGTCTCCCGGTGATTCATGCATCGACACTTCTCAGTTTGAAGTTCTGAGTGAGCTTCATCACTTCACAGGAGTTGTCTCGTCTTGTGCCTCAAGCCTCAAAAGACCAGTGTACGTGAATCCCTCGAGCTGACCTCAACATGAATTGGCAGTGGATGTGACTGTTCTGATTGGATAATAACCAGAGCAAACACACAACGCAGGGGCATGCAGAAGACTTGAGCAAAAGACTGTGTGACTCACCACTTTGGACTTCAGAATGTGGGTGCTCTTCTCACAGCCGTTGCATATTTCATCCTAAACAAATGAACATGTGTCATGAGCTAACATACCTTCACCACCTTCATGCATGTACACATAATACATTCCAACACTTCAAGCTTCTTGGTGTTAATGATCTCTGTTTATTGTGATGTGTTAGGACAGGCCATTCTCAATTAAACATGGGTGTCTAGAAAACTTTCCCAACATTCACGAAGAAGACTTTCCGATATCCTTCCTCCCAGTCCACATTGGTTGAATCTAGTACATATCATAACTTCAAAGCTACAGTAGATTGGAAGGCTATGAAGTGTGAAGACCAAACAGGCACAACCTGAAAGGTTTCATTGCAGAGGTGGAATTCTATCATGGTGGACAGATGAAGATTTGTTATATTCTACAGTGGTAACTGTGCCTCAGCTGGGCTATAGCAGTAACACTCCTACCCAGGTACAAGTTTTTTTTTAAACCACAGCAAAATTAAACACCTTTGTCCTTAAGATTAAGGATGTCATGCCCATTGAAAATGAGAAGGCAGAGGCAAGTTTCATCCATTTGTACACTGAAAATGGAGAAATGATAGTTTATTTTATGTTTATTTTTTATTTTAAATCAAAGATTTGGCCATCAGTGCCCCCTCGCAAAAAAAAGTAATGCATGACACCTCTGAGATTAATGGAAATATTAAGTATAGTTACTAGGGATGCACGATATATATCGATGAACATATCGGAATCGGACGATATTAGCTAAATATGCCAACATCGGTATCGGCCCGATGTCTAGTTTAATGCCGATGTCAAAAACCGATGTCAAAGGTGACGTGCATACCTATATAACGTAGGTACATGACGTACAATTTTGCTCTACAACTGCAATACAGCATTCCTAACCTAGCCCACAATGTCTGCTGTGTAGATAGAGCAGTCAACAAGTCGAGCAGTCATTTGAAAGAGTAAAAACGCCAAGATAATGGAATTCATTGCCCTTGACAATCAACCGTTATCTGTCGTGGGTGATGTTGGCTTTCGCGACTGGTTGAGCACCGGTACACACTAACGTTACCAAGTGCGCTATTGTTCAGATGTTGCCCTACCGGAGTTACACAGTAATAGCGTCACTGCTATTAGCTTCCCTGACATACTATGGAACGCCGTTTGGGTCTTTGCGAGTCAAAAAAGATACACGTCAAATAACACTATTTGACAATAACACTATTTGACCCATTAAATAAGCTTTTAATTTGACAAGTCAAATAACACAGTTCCATTATAGAATGTTGTGTGTTCTGAATTTGCACGTGCAAACCAAGCGCCACCACTACTATCAGTAGCACTGTCAAAGCTGTACAAAAAAGTCTGCAAACAAGCAAACACCAGCCACGAATGAAGTGTTTTCAATACTGCGTTGGTAATAAAGCATTATTTGTTTGACCGCAACTTCTGGGGTAGCTAGCTTTAGCTTGGTACCTAGCTAGCACCAATACAACCAGCCTGAAAACAATGACCAGTAGAAACTGCAGTCAATTTCACTACTCTTAGCAATGATTTAGGAATCCTTGTGTGTGTTAGCTAGGTAGCCACTTGATTTTTGCCTATTGAAATTGAACTTCAGTTCATGTAAATACATAGCTAGCCAGCTACTTAACACTGTTGCCCAAAGCTAACGTTATAAGCAGCCAGCTAGCTTCATCTGTCTAGGTAGGCTCGACCTGACCAGGTTATGTGTTGCAAAGCTAGCCACAATAAGGATGAGGCACAATAGTGGAATTTGCGGTTTGCCTTCAAAATAAAAGTACATTTTTGAAAGTGATGCAGAAGGTTACAATTGTTGGAATCATGCCATATTTAGACTAGATAATGTTAAACAAGGTTGGAATGTGAAGCAATGAAACAGGGTATCAGTCTACTTGGTGACACCCACAGAACACAACTGTGAAGAGTTTATGCAAATATTAGCGCTGTAGCTTTTATCGCGGGACTGTGACTGTGTGAAATCACCTCCCCAGTCAGCCTATTGTGTGTATTGACATTCATATTGCACTGTACAGCTTTACCTAAGGTTTGGGGATCAATGAAATGGGGTAAGAGTCTACTCAATACTCAGAGTTACCCCAACGTCCTCCTCAGAGTTATCAGACTCCACAACATCCACACAGTATTGTTTTTCCTTGAGAATAGTGTTCAATACACATAGGTTGACAATAAATGTGGCTTAATTCACAGTTGTTTCAGAGACTCGCAATAAGAGCTACGATGCTAATGTTCTCTTGGTGTCACTGAGTAGACTGAGACCCCATGTCATTGATCCACAATCCATAGGTAAGGCTGTACAGTGACATAAGTATGCCCCCAATGCAATTCTAAAGTATAATACATCCAGTGTGATTTCAACAGATTTTTGTCAAGTTAAGAAATTATTGTCTTTTGTTAATTTTATATAACAACATTCCAACCTCGTTTAGCATGATCTATTCAATTATGGCATAATTCTACTATTTGTATGCATTTGCATCACTGCCAATGACATACTTTTATTTTGAAGGGTAACCGCAAAGTCCACTATTGTGGCTAATCCTTATTGTGGCTAGCTTCACATAGATGGGTCCGACCACCATTAATCAAATAAGAACTGTCTTATAAATTAGGGTTATTTTAGATGATGACACCTAGCTACAGTATATAGTTAGCTAGCTATCTATGTTTGTGGGGAAGAACATTGTTTGCATCCATGAGCTAGCTAGCTTTTTTTATGACCAGCACTATAGGTGCGCGAGACAACTTTACCAGTATCATAGCATACGTATAGATGAATCGTTGTGACATATGAAATATGAGTGATAGTGTAATCAATGTGTAATAACTACGTAAAAAATGAATGAACTCGTTAAATGATTATGTGACGTGCAGTCATGTTCAGGTCCTGATTGGTCAACAAGCTTATAAGACTCGTCAAATAGTGTTTTTTGACACGCAAAGACCCAAACTGTGTTCAATAGAAACCCTGGTTGAGAATGAAACAACTGAACAAATGAACAACGAAACAGCACAGCAAGTAAGTGAAAGAAATAGGTTTTGATGATGTTTTACTGGTAATGGGGACGTACGTAAATGCCAACTAAATAATAACTTTTTGGTCCGTGTGGTGTGTGTGTAACCTTTATTTAACTAGACAAGTCAGTTATGAACAAATTCTTATTTACAATGACACTGGGCCAATTGTGCGCAACCCTATGGGACTCCCAATCAAGGCCGGATGTGATACAGCCTGGATTCGAACCAGGGACCGTAGTGATGCCTCTTGCACTGAGATGCAGTGCCTTAGACCGCTGCGTCCATGTGTGTGTGTTAACTATTTAACTGCACTAGAATGCTTAAAAGGCCGCAAAACTTTTGAATATCGGTTATCGGTATCAGGTTTTATCGGCAATGAAAATATCAGATATCGGTATTTGGCCAAAAATGTCAAATCGGTGCATCACTAATAGTTACACAGTTACCCACAGCACGTTACAATTGACCAATTCTGCCTTATCAGTCCAAAGGCAGAAACCTTTGACAGGACATGAAAGGTTTTGCTATAGTACCTACCCTGAGGGTGAAAACGTGTGGTTGTTGTCCGTCTGTCTCAGGATGGGAAGGACTCCAGTCCAGAGATGTCTGTAGAGGATCTGCAGAGGGAGAGCAGATTAGAGAGAAATCATTACTCAAAAACATGTTCCCATACAGTAAAACATTATCAACCAAGTTTCCAATTCACATAGTAAATTGTAAATGCCCCCCCCCGATGGTGTTGCCGTAAACATGTACAGGATAAATGTGGGTAGGTTTTCTTTCACATGAGTGTTATTAGCATGGCTTTTCGGGGAAAGCAACAAAGTACAACTGGATTTGCCTGTTAGATGACTATATGCATGTGAGTGAATATGTACCTGTGTGTACATGTTAGAGCTGGGACGATAAACCGAAAATTATCAACACCGACCATACCTATCACTTATCGCAGGCCTTTTGCAGATATCGTTCATTATGATAAGTAGTCTATATTAGGGAAATGTGAAGTTTGCAAAAAAAGGAGGGGTGTACTTGTGGGTGCATGCGAGTGTGTGTGTGTGTGTGTGTGTGTGTGTGTGTGTGTGTGTGTGTGTGTGTGTGTGTGTGTGTGTGTGTGTGTGTGTGTGTGTGTGTGTGTGTGTGTGTGTGTGTGTGCGTGCGTGCGTGCGTGTGTGTGCATGTGTATGTGGCTGTGCAAGAAAGATGAGGGGTGATCTTCTGAATTTAGGTAATGTACAGTACACATTAAAGAAATATATGTGAAGTGTTTTTTTCCCCAAACGAAAGGTTGCAGTGTCTTGAAGGCTCAAATGATCAACCAGTAAATTACAGTTTTTAATGACAATAATGACATGTTCCATGTCCCTATAATACACCTAACTGCAATTCTGTATCAAACAATCCTCAATCATCAATCTGTTATTTTCACATGCATCTTTCGAAAGTTTGCTATATTTTATTACATTACAAACTGCATCCACATAACCTCCCAGAAGCTTTTAATGCCTATACATCGTGCTTAAGCGCTTGACCCCTCGCAACATTTAAATTCCCCTCGTCATTGAGCGAGTGTTTTACAAGCAGCCTCTCTCTCTCTCTGATACTAAAGACACATGGACCAATGGCCTAGCCTGGACGTTCCTGTAGATTTTTCTTTCTTTTTTTTTCTTCCCAAATTCCAATTGACCCCTGTAGGCAACCAGCAACTGCTGAATCCAGTAGAATGTGCTCTCTGAACTGTACAATAAAAAAGCCCTCAGCCCCGAAGAGCACCGTGGAAAACAAAACCTGCCAAGTGTCATTATTTTTACTGTTTGAGTTTGGGGAAAGAAGTGTCGCACAGTGCACACACAGATTGCCGTGTAACATTTATGCAGTGGGAAGGAGGATAAAAATCTCCCCTTCCATCTACTGTACTGTCTATTGCGAAAATAGGCATGGTGATGTTTCTGTTACCGTACACAATCATCTATTCTAGTACTGATGTACTTCAAAAGAAAATACTACACGGTTTAGTACTAGCATGAAGGCGAAGGAAACATGTAATAAAGGACTAATAACACACCACCAAATCTGCATCAAACTACTTAACACTTAGCTATATTTGTGTGAATAAACGTTCAAGTAAAATGCAACAGCCTTATAAGTTGGATAAAAACATCATTTTGAGTTAATGTTCCATTCATCCAAAATGACTTGCTGAGTTTACTTCTTCTATACAGCGGTGCTCTGTGAAGATGTAATACTCTATTCAGAGGAAAAGCAACAAGAATGCTATTAGTCTGTGTGACCTCCAATTCAAGAGATTTACAAATATCACACATATCTTTATGCTTAGCCTAAATACAAAAAAAAAAAAGATCTTTAAATTCTATCAACGTATAAATACAGGCTGCATTCAAGCATTCAAAGGGCCTAATAATACCATTGGCTACTTACATAAAGCGCTGCACTTAGTCAAGATAAACTATTTAAAATGGAGGGCGGAAATACCTCCACAGCAGCTATAGAAGGGTCTGGGGATAAAAGAGGGACATTATGCTAACAAGTCAGATTACTGTACACAATAATTTTATCTTTAACGTAAATACCATCCTTGTGTTACGGCGGCGGTGGTGGTGGTGGGGGGGGGGGCATTATGGAAAAGTCACCGGCAATAATATTTTCTACAGGGAACCAAATGGTCCTTATCGGTGTTAGGCGAGCAATTCAGGCCCCCGAACAAAGATGAGTCCTCAAACTCATTCCATTCATCACCGGACGTGTAATTACCCTGGGCTCGCAGTCTAGACGTTACCGCTTTCACAGAATTTAAGACCCCATCTCTCTGCAACGCCACCGCCACAGCGCACGCCGCTCTCTCTCCTCTCCTCCCCGAGCACCGGCGAGCGTTAAATCTGCCAGCAGATAAATTAACGAAGAACGCAATAAAATGGACACAATGAGAAGAACTTTATCCTCTCCGCTGCTAAATGAGATTTCTTTGAAATGCAGATCAGTGGAGCTAGATTAGTGAGTTTTAGCTGCTGTCAACATCATAACAAAATACAAATGTGATTGTTCGGCCGGGGCCTTATCTCCTTGCTTCCATCTGCTGCCTCGTTATTTACTCTCCTTGATTTACTATGCAGATCTAAATAAGTCGCATCAAAAGGAAGGCTTACTGCAACAATGGCTTCTTAAGCTTCTACATCAAGGTATTTGAAACCGTAGTCACATAAAAAGGCTGCCCATCAAAGGCCCATCTCTAATGAACTCCTGTATCAGAGGGGGTTTGTACCTGTTTTTAATGCTGCCTGTCTGGCTGCTTGTGTGAAGGGAAAGAGGAAGTGCTACAAATCAGAACAACCCACAGCTATTGGAGGAGTGGCTCTGTAGGGCCACATTAGACCAGCTCACTGCATGGGGCCAATACAACCCCAGGTCTGTCAAGAATACTGAAGACAGTGGAATAGAGTGGGATGGAATAGAATATATTCTATTACACATTGGCTTCACAGCATCAACATCAGCAACACTTCAACATTAAGTGCCTCAAATACCTTATTATCACCAGAGAATGGAGGACAGATGGAAAGACAAGGCAATAAACATTGTTTCTGGACGCATGTCAGTCCATTTCTCTCAAGGAGCATAACATCCAAATGCAAGAATGAGCCATATCAAGTTCCCTTCTCTAATTCTGCACAGAGAAACACTAATCTTCCAAGCTTTCGAACAACGTTCAGGCAATAACCTTTAATTTCATGGTGCATTTGTTACATTCAGCTACACAGACCAGATTATAAACGAAACCTTCAAGACTTCATGACAAATAACTGCATTAAAAAGATCACGATCTTCATTCCCGTCTCGGTTTTAATGTCGGGATCCAACAAGCATGCCGTTAGGTTTACCAAAGAACAATTAGTCCCCCTGAGTCCAAGCAGACCCTGGCACATGTGGTTGAGAGGCAAGAGCCACAGGGGCACACCAGATGATGGGTGGGTCGGGAGGGAAGCGTGTGGCGCGTGGCAGCCCTGCGTGTGCCAGTCATTGGCTCCTGGGCATGTCCTGCCTCTTCGCTACTCTCACAGGGAGAGAGAGCGACAGAGACAGAGGAAGAGAGAACGCCTTCTCTTCCCTGTCCAGTAGTCCCTGGGACCCACTCCATTCTCTTCAGAATTGCAGGCAACCTTCCAGATAGAGAGCTTACAACAGAGGAGGCATCCTATGGCTTCCCTACAGAAACCCTCCATCCCTCGTTCTCTCTCTTGGTATGTTCCCTTTTGTCTTTGTACCGTGCCAAGTGGGCCCAGTGCCAGTCGCGTTTGCAACCACGAGGGACCTCTACCTTTTTTTCTTGTCTAATGAAATGACAAAACAACAGATTTACATATGCAGAAACAGGTGTTGTAACAGGTTTGACTCCTCTTGACCTAAACCATGTTAGAAGGAATAAAATGCACACAAAAAAAAAGTTTATTAGCAACAGCTGCCCGAAGGTATTTAGGCTCTGATGGGCACTCAAGTCTACACCATCTGCCTTGCTGGTTGCCAGAAGTGACAATCTAAATCAAAAACCACCCATCAAATATCATAAAAATAAACCATTGTGTTGCCCATATGTTGTGGCCATTTCTTTTATAAAAGTGGCTGAATGAAGGCTCATGGCCCTGTCATCAAGGGGAAACCCTACAAGCAACACAGTAGCCTGTAATTACTCCCAACCAATCCCCTCTGTTCTAATCAGAGCACTGCGTCAGCATCTCACTTCATCATGCTCAAGTACATCCCTCTGAAATGACAGGAAATAAAACTATGGCCCTATGACAAAAGGACTAGGCCTACTGTCCAAGTACACGTTTGAGGAAACTCTATAGCTGGCGAAATGTTGGTACGAAGTGTTACTAATAGCTAGCTAGTAAATAGCTTATAAGCTTGTAATGTCACCTCTGTGTTATCCATTGGCAAATCATTAAAGTATTCAAAGTATTAGAATGTGCTAATAGGACTCTTCGAGACATTTATGATCTAATCAACTAGCCAACATGCAGTAGATATTATAATGTGGCCATGATATCAAAAAGACAACAACAAATAGCTAGGCATATTTCAGAAAATTGCCTCCCTTTTATATCACTGTAAAATATCATAGCCAAGAATGTCATGTATGTCCTTTAAAGTGTGTCCACGTATTTCTGAAAGACAAAAGTTGTAAAGGCCTTATTGTTTTGTCCCTGGCTGTTTTTATTTTGACGAGCCAGCGAGACAGAAGGAACAAACCTGAGACAGTCGTGACCCTGCCAGAGTGTTGTAACTTGTTCTAGAGCAACGCCGGCAGAAGGCAGCACCATATGCCCCCAGCCCCGAGCTCGATGCTCTTTCTGCAGCCTAATGTGCCTGTCAAAAAGCATTACCCTCATAAATCCTGTGTTTTTACAACATGTTTGAAATAAACCATTTTTTTTGTTGTTGCTGCCATCTCTCTCTCTCTCCCCAACAGAATTGTCCACAGAGACACACAGCAACCAGTGAGAGGAAGGTCCGTGTTTGTTTGTGTTCCTGCTGTTTAAGCAGTCATTCCCTCCCTTTTCCCTCGAACTTCAATGAGCCCCAGATGTTTAAAAAGCCATGTTCATTTTTACCAACAATATAATCAGATTGTAAGGTGAAGCGAGCACTCAGATCTAGACATGATCTTATTCCACCATTTTGTGAGCGTGACCTGTTTCTTAATTAACCGTTTAACAATTGTAGAGTTAGTGGAGTCAATCTGTCTGATGTGAGTAGTTGTTTACAGTGACACAGACAGGCTTGTGGCAGATTTCGCCTGAGTGATGGCGACCTTGCCGTTCACTATGAGTGACCATCCATCTTTGATTCAGGGCAAGACCCTGCAACCAACACATTCTTTCACACCAGCCCAGTACACTGTCCCTTCTTTCTCCATCCAGCCGTGACTTAAAGAAACGCAAAAGCTGTCATTCTTTTACACTGCTGTGTCCGTAGCATAGAGCAGGGGTGGGCAACTCCAGTCCTCGGGACCCTGATTGGTGTCATACTTTTGCCCCAGCCCCCGCTATAACACACCTGACTCCGGTAATCAACTAATCATGATCTTCTGTTTTAAATGCAATTCCTTTAATCAGTTGTGTTTGCTAGGGATGGGGAAAAGGTGTGACACCACTCCAGGCCACTGAGGACTGTCATCCCTGTCATGTAGAGTAAACAAGTGTTGGCTGCACAAAACAGGGGAAAATGTGAACAAGAAGTGATCCAAAACAATCAAATCTATTCTCGTTTGGCAATCAAACCACTAAAAGAGAGATCGCACAATTTCATAGATAATGCAGGTTGAAACGCAGCAAGTGCACGTAACAGGTAGAACTAATGGCCTTTTAAAGGGTCAACTGGTGGTTCAATTGTCAAGGTCATGATCAAGCATCTACTGCTAGACCTTTGCCGATACAGCAGTACTGCATTGGTAGACTGCAATGGTAACAATGCTCTGTTGGTTATTGGTAAAGCACGTTTGTTTACATCAGTCACAAGTCTGGCTGCAGTTTGCAGGTTCTATTCTTTGTCAAAGTACAGGAGTCATAATGAGGTTTTGGGAACCCGCTGAACCTGCTGTTCACATGTTTTGGGTCATTTGTTTGTAGTGCAACAACCCTGAGATTGTGGCATGGTGACGTACAAGGTGATATTTAGAAGCCTATCTTAGAAACACGGCATTTAGGACTGTGATACATAAATATAAATATTGGCAAGTGTTTCAAACTGACAAGTGAGAACGGTTATCAGCATCCCATCGTTCTAAAATGAGTCATAACGCAACGAGCAATGAGACACTCCTCCAAACTTGTCCGGAAAGTCAAATAAACGCTCAGTGGAAAATAAACACGTCGGGGTTGAGACTTGTTTCAAAGACAACACTTAACACAGCCTTAAGTCTTGAGTCAGACTGCAATCTCAGTTGAATCCGTAACCTCTGACCCCACCCAATACAGCTTTTCTTGGCCAAAAGTCACAGAGTTTCTTACCCACAACAGCAGAAAGTCCAGCTTATAGAAGTGACCCAGAGTAAGTAACTAAAAAAGCCTGAGCTCTCGGCCTCTTAGTTACCGGGGCACACAAAACACCATTACCATTATGGGGATTATTACAGTGCCTGGGGGCCTCTTAAGCATGTTATATACTCTTTTATCTTAAGAAGTCAATCTCTTCTAGGCTGACAGCTAGCAGCACATGATCCAGGTAAACAAATATGTTCACGCAGCACAAAAGTGCCATTAAAGGCCAAAACTGTCAAAACAAATTCCATTCTTACTGAAGGGAGGGAGGGAGGGAGAGAAAAAAAAAGACTTGATCACCTCTGGTTGCTTTAACTTGCATGGAGGTTGTCATGGAAACATTTCTATGGAGTTAACAGGATAAAAACAGAGAGCTTTCCAGTTTAATTGCCATTAGACTTAGAGAGCAGAGTTGACTTGCCCATACATTAAAACACAGACAGGGTACAGGGCTCATATTTAGACAAATGAAACTATGGTGCTCCACCCTTTAGTTGTTCCATTTTCCCCCAAAACAGAGCAACACCTCTAAGGTTGAGCAAGCTGACAGTTTTATAACAAATAAGATGTTGGGGGATGGGTGGTGGTATGATACAAAAGCTAAGAGAGAGGCGAGAGTTCAGTTAAAGGAAAAAGTAGGTATTTGTTTCAAAGTTGCTATGTAATAAATGAAAAGACGACAATGTGTACTTTATTCAAAATACAGATTGCACTACATGACATGTCCTTTGAATTATTTAAATTAAGACTCAATATATATGCAAAACAGTACAAGTCGTATACTATGTCTCAGTTACTAGCATACAGCTTGCATTAACCTGTGACTGGTTGGCTGAAATCTTAAACTTAAAGGTGCAATATGCAGAAATCGCTCCACAATTCCCTGTTTGCTAAAATTCTAATAGTTTGCCTAAATAGAGCTTATGTGACAAAACAACAATATATACTTTAGATTGTAGAGAATCCTTGTACCATCTAAACAGCTGTGGAAAATATTTTCAATAACCAAAAGTATTGTATTTTCAGCTGTTTGAAGTTGGTGTACAAAACCGAAACTAAAAGATGCAAACACGAAATTTAAGAATGGAAGCATAGAACTAGTACACATAGAACAGATCTACCGCGTTTTAGACTTGCTTTCAATGAGAATGACAGATCTATAACTCAAATTTCTATGTGATTTTTTGTCAGGTTGCCCAAAAAGTTATATATGGCAGCTTCAATTTTGATAAATGATTAAAAGGTATGATAAACGTATACTTATCAATCCTTGGGAGGACATTCATTTTCATATTACCATAATGTAGCAGCAAACCGCAAAATGATAAATGCAGCAATCAGAAAATGGATGCAGAGTGGCACAATAATAAGTGGCCCGCGCTACTAATGCTGGCCAGATACCATTTGTCCACATTCAACCATATAGCCTTGACGCAGACAGCAGAGTGAAATATTAGGTTACTTTCCCAAAAGTGAACGTCAACAACAAACTAAAAAGCACTGAAACAGGGCCTCTATCGCTACAGACGTATATAGTTCCCACCAGGCAATGATCGCAGAGGTTCCAAACAAGGGGCTGATAGGGTAGGGTCCTAAAACATTTCACAACATGCGTTGAAGGGCAAAAGTGTTGAGTGGTGAAACAGTGGAGCACACCTGCATTTCAGGCTGGGGAACACCTGTGCACCCACGGCTTGAACAAAAGGGTCCAGTCCTGTTAAGCCACCAGGGGTGAAAACTGATCCAAGGGCATGCGTAGGGGTGCAGCACTGAGGGCACCTTGTTAGCGTTTCTAGAAGAAGAAAAAAGCTACACCTAGGCTATCGATTTAGGTGCAGTGCTAACTAAAGTAGTGAGGTACTTTCGAGTGTTTTTAGGGAGGCCCATAACCGATGTGTAGAAACCCATCGTCCAAACTACTAAGTCCATCATGCTCATTAAGAACTATGAGGATAATGCTGAAACTGGTCTCTCATTTTATACCTGGGCTATGAAGATATGGAATATTCTGTAGCTAGGAATGGAGCAAGAATGTAAACGGTAAGGTGTTAACCATTGATCTCCATCATCATCCCCATCAACAACTAGTTATACTATTATACGTTTGCTTTCATTTTAAGCATTGGTAGTCTGAGCAGCAACAGTAGTAATGTAGTAGCTGTAGTGTAAAAGGACCATCGGTTCATAGTAATGTAGTACAGTAAGTTACTGTAGTAGTACTATAGTAGTATTAGGCATAGGTGATGATAATAGTAAGAATTGTGGCACAACTGATAACGACACTACAAAATAATTCTCATTACCACAGATAGTAAACTAGATTGCAATACATTATTATCAATGAATCAGTTATAATAAAATAACGTTCAGTTTTAGAGAAAATACTTTTCCAATAATTGCATATTAATATGATAGTGGTGAATGCTGTACTTTCCAAATTATAATTGGAACATTGGCCAAAAATAAATGTATCTGCATTTCAAACTTTCATTGTTACATTTAAATTAGAATACTTTGAGATTCAATTCCAGTGAATGAATGTGACAATGAATATGACAATATTAACCAATATGATATTTTATGAGTAGATCAAAAAACATCAGAATAAGTTAATGCATCTCTGAATTTGGTAGGCTACTTTCAACTGGTTGCCTACAACTATTCCTTCTGACTTTTCAACCTACGCAAAAATGTTTTTCATAACGTTTTATTGTATTTAGTGGTAATGGCAATACGTAGTTCCATCTCTGATATACTGAAAAGAAAGACGCATAGGATACATTGCTGCATGTCGGCTTCAGTGAGTCAGTGGTCATCTATAGAAGAGTTCTATCCTCCCTATTGGCTGCACACGCCGGACAGTGTTGCATGAGGGTCCTTGGCAACGAAAAAGCACAGCAGACTATTGTGTGACGTACACGGCAAGAAACAAACATGAAATATGTAATATATGTAATATATATATATATATATACATATGCAATATATAGTTGTTGGGAGGATTTGAAGTTGTTCACAATCATCCGCACAAACTATGGCTTCATATTTTCAGTTAGTAGACAGCAATAATCGATAAAGAGAATCAGTGACACTCAAGAGGGTGGAAAGAAATAAACACTTTGGTTCAAACTTACCAAAACGCAGCGTTATTTCCAATAGGAAAACAAGAGCCTCCAGGTGAGAAGAAGTCGGTGTACGTTCAGCTTCAAGAAATCGTCACACGTGACTGTACAAGTAACCATAAAGCAGAAAAAAATGAACAACAAGCCGTAGAGTAAATAAAAGCTCAAATATTCCTCCGTTGGCGCTGCACTCAGAGATACAAGGGTTGTCTTTGCGCTCCTGCTGTCTTCAGTCAATGCTGCTGTTATTACTAATGTAACAGAAAAAGCTGTACACTGAGTCCTGTTTGAATGCGCTCGCATGACGCGTAATGCGAAGAAGTAGCTTGTTTTTGCAACGCGATTCAATACATCAAGATGTATTCCACGAACTATTTTGGACTAGCTTATTAGAATGCAGCCCCAGGGGTAGGCACTTACCCGGAGTTGAATCTTGTTATTTTTCGGAGTGCTACGACCACATGTGACGTCATGTCCACCTGCTATGTAAACAAAAAACTATTTGCAAGTTATGTGTATGTTCCTTTTTGGAAGTCAAAGATAAGCAAACAGTCACATTTCCATGTAAATCGTGTTTCCAGATGAAGGCAGCTCCGAGATCTATACAGTTGGCCACTGGAGAAAGACAATAGTGTGAAAAAGGAAGTATTTAAATATCCTAATAAGGTGTAATTTATTCTATAATAAACATATGCATTGTTACTTGTAGACTAACCTACTGATCTTAAACAGATGTTAATCAATGTGAGCATCAACACGGATGTTTATTTGAAAGGTATGTGCACACCATGGAAATAAATTATGTAGACAACAAAACAGCAATTACTAAAACGTTTAGTGCACATTTACAAACTAATCAGTCCCAAAATAAGGGTGCATATTGGTAATGTCAACGCAAAGAAAATGCATTAGCAAAAATATATAGCCTAACGGTTTGTTCATATATTTTTGCTCATTTAACTCTTTTGAAAGGAGAATTTATATAGGCCCACTGTTTACTATATTTTCATGTGCAGAATAAATATGTTAAAATAGGCTATGAATCATGATGAGATTAGATAAACACACAAACTCATCAGAATAAACTATACAAATGGCTAATGTTGGAATGTAAATGGTGATGACGTTTGATCTATTGATGTGTGATCAATCTACTTAATAGTCATCATTGTGCCATTGCAGTTTGATCAGTCTTGTTTGTAAAACATTTAAAATTGGACCAATGCTAGACATCAATATATTAAGGAATATCTTATTGTTTTAAACCTTTATAAATGTTAAAGCTATTTGCTTTAATGCATTGTCTGCTCCTCACTGCAATGAACCTACATTGACCGGTGTTGACCGAAGAGATTCACGTTCAAGGTCTGACCTGCTGTATGTTACGTTTATTTACTCTTCCTATAGATAAAATATTGGCGGAAAATGGTTTGTTTGACCTACACAGGAAAAACACGTTTTTCCTAATGCACGTATATATATTTTAAATTATAAAGTCGGCGTAATGAAACTGAAACAATTTTGTATTGATTAAAAGCTTGATTTAAATGATTTTCATCCGTTTTTATGTGTAAAAGAACGTACATTATTTTCAATGTGACGTTCAAACCTCTGCTTTGTTTAAATGTTAATGTTAGGTATATGCTTTTAGTATTTTATTGTTCCGTTTTGTTATGCACAACAAATGAACAATACTCTTCCTTTAAAAACAAATTACATATCATTGTCAAACTTGTAAACAATTTCAAACTTGCAATTCACACCAGTTAATCTGTATGTGCCGATATGATAAATATATAAAAGGGAATAGTGTACATTCAAAATTAAATAAATTCATATAGATTTTATAAACTGTATCAACGAGTACGATTTAAATCTTTAAAGTGTTTAAAATACAATATATTTTTCGTAAAAGATCCAATTCCATGACATTTTTTAAGATTCTAAATGAGATTGAGCATTCCATCATCATTTCTATAAATAGGAGGAAAGATCATTTTGGATGTCATGAAGTATATAAAAAAAACGTATACATTTATGTGTGGAAAATGGTGCTTTGCTGCCACTTACTGGTAGTTTAGTGTATTCCATTCACACGGGTCACATGTATGTGCGGCATGTCTTATAATAGGTTAATTCATGTGTGTTGTTTATCTAGATATTATTGACTTTACCTAACCTAATGCATTTGATGATGTTGAAATGCATACAAGCGATAAAAAGTCATATATGTTGAGGTCAAACATGGTGTGCTGAATAGATGACCTCATGCCGTATCAAAGTACTTGGGCATGGATGAAATCCGCTTTAGTCATACACTGCCATCTACTGATCTGATTATTCAGTACAGTAAATATCATACTCACGCCAGTTTCATGACATTTTATGTAGAAATACCAATTCACTGTTTTGTTGTAATGTTGAAAACAAAACCTGCAAATTCAAGACTAAAAAAATCCATTCGAGCCACCTTGCACAAAGAATCTATTGAGAGTGAAACCGGTCTACATACCTGGGCTGTATTATATATCTAGGCCTACAGCCTATTGAAAGGGGTTTGTTGGATTTACAGGTATACTTACATCTCCTATCTGACCAGATTCAAGGAATGAAAATGTCATTTTACAAAGTGTCACGTTCTGACCTTAGTTATTTTGTTATGTCTTTGTTTTAGAATGGTCAGGGCGTGAGTTGGGTGGGTTGTCTATGTTAGTTTTTCTATGATTTGGTATTTCTGTGTTTGGCCTGGTGTGGTTCTCAATCATAGGCAGCTGTCAATCGTTGTCCCTGATTGAGAACCATACTTAGGCAGCCTGTTTTTCACCCTTGAGTTGTGGGTGATTATTTTCTGTTTTGTGTCTACGCCAGACAGGACTGTTTCGTTCATTCGCCTTTGTTATTTTGTTTAGTGTTCTCGTGATACTGCGCATTGGTCCTCACCTTCTTCCACCAACAACGGCCGTTACACGAAGTAGATGTTACTCTTACATCAAAATCAGAGAGGTGATTGCTTGAGAGCCAGGGAGAGCTTGGCTACTATACAATAATTTACCGTGAATTTGATTTATTTTCCAAGTCCTATCTCCTTGTCCTCACTAACCTGAGACTTGGGGAATTATAGTAATATGATGGCAAGAGGGTATTGGACAGATGAGGAATTGATTGATTGAGACTTGGCCCTGGCTCCACTTTTGATCCATGACTGAAGGACTTTATCGACACTTGCAAGTGACCTACACGCAACATTTGCGGTCTGAGGAACCATAAACACCGTCCACCATCGGTAATTGAAAGCAAATTAATTGTATTCTGTTATTTAATATATCTGCACAGATGAGTTCAATATACAGTCGTATGAAAAAGTTTGAGCACCCCTGACAATTTCCATGATTTCCATTTATAAATAATTGGGTGTTTGGATCAGCAATTTCATTTTGATCTATCGAATAACTGATGGGCACAGTAATATTTCAGTAGTGAAATTGGGTTTATTGGATTAACAGAAAATGTACAATATGCATCAAATCAAAATTAGACATGTGCATACATTTGGGTACCCCAATAGAAAAATAACATCAATATTTAGTAGAGCCTCCTTTTGCTAAAATAACAGCCTCTAGACGCTTCCCATAGCCTCTAATGAGCTTCTGGATGAAGGTATTTTGGACCATTCCTCCTTACAAAACATCTCCAGTTCAGTTAGGTTTGATGGTTGCAGAGCGTGGACAGCCCGCTTCAAATCATCCCACAGATTCTCAATGATATTCAGGTCTGGGGACTGGGATGGCCATTCCAGAACATTGTACTTGTTCCTATGCATAAATGTCAGGGTAGATTTTGAGCAGTGTTTAGGGTCGTTGTCTTGTTGAAATATCCAGCCCTGGCATAACTTCAACTTTGTGACGGATTCTTCAACATTATACCCAAGAATCTGCTGATATTGAGTGGAATTCATGCGACCCTCAACTTTAACAAGATTCCCAGTACCGGCACTGGCCAGACAGCCCCACAGCATGATGGAACCCCCACCAAATTTTACTGTGGGTAGCAAGTGTTTTACTTGGCACACTGTGTTCTTTTGTCGCCATGCATAACGTCCTTTGTTACGACCAAATAACTCAATCTTTGTTTCATCAGTCCACAGCACCTTATTCCAAAATGAAGCATGCTTGTCCAACTGTGCGTTTGCATACCTCAAGCAACTCTGTTTGTGGCGTGTGTGCAGAAAATGCTTCTTCCGCATTACTCTCCCATACAGCTTCTCCTTGTGCAAAGTGCGCTGAAATGTTGAACGATGCACAGTGACACCATCTGCAGCAAGATGATGTTGTAGGTCTTTGGAGGTGGTCTGTGGGCTGTTTTTGACCGTTCTCACCATCCTTCGCCTTTGCCTCTGATATTTTACTTGGCCTGTCACTTCTGGCCTTAACAAGAACTGTGCCTGTGGTCTTCCATTTCCTCACTATGTTCCTCACAGTGGACACTGACAGCTTAAATCTCTGCGATTGCTTTTTGTAGCCTTCCTCTAAACCATAATGTTGAACAGTCTTTGTTTTCAGGTCATTTGAGAGTTGTTTTGAGGCCCCCATGTTGCAACTCTTCAGAGGAGAGTCGAATAGAACAATAACTTGCAATTGGTCACCTTAAATACCTTTTCTCATGATTGGATGCACTTGTCTATGAAGTTCAAGGCTTAATGAGCTCACCAAACCAATTGTGTGTTCCAATTAATCAGTGCTAAGTAGTTATAGGTATTCAAATCAACAGAATGACAAGGGTGCCCACACTTTTGCATAGCCTATTTTTCTCATCTGATTTAATTTCATACAACTTAATATTGCTACACTAAACATCTTTGTCTGGACAATGCCCCAGTAATCATCTTTTATTAGAAAATGAATGGCATGCCACTGTGGTCATTTTCTGTGATGACAGAGTAAATTATTATGCAGTCTCAGAGGGGTGCCCAAACTTTTGCATACGACTGTACATGTTTGCCTCTGTCTTAAATGTGTTATATTTTATAATATACTGGTATATTTCATTATTGCAACAGATATGAGAGACGTTATGTTGTGACGGATGACTGCAGGGGCCAGACTAGCATATTATATGAGACCTATTAATAGGCCTGGCTTACACCACAATATTCAGCTGTAATTGGACCCCATATGTCAAGTCACGTCCTCTCGAGTGTCGTCACAGCCCTCTGGTTCTGTCCTCCCTTCCCAATGTAGACAGACAGTCAGCCCACTGTTGTCTGCAGACGATCCAAGGCCTCTCGGGCCCTCAAACTTCATGGAGGCTCCAGACACCAGAACCTGGGGCAGCAGGGATATTAAAGAGGGGGGAGTGAGGGAGGAAGAGGAGCAAGGAAGCCTCCCCCCACAGAAAAACGCCATGAACGAGTCGGACGAGTCAGATGGTTCGGAGCCCGAGCCCCCGGCCGTCATCTGTAGGAAGGTGTCCTTTGCTGACGCCTTCGGTCTAGATCTGGTGTACGTCAAGGAGTTTGACAGTACAGACCTGACGGGGGCAGAGGTCGCTGACCCCCCAGAGCCCGAGGTCAAAGTTAAAGAACCGGAAGAGTATTTCCTGTCATCTTTGTTTACCGTGCCCTCGTCTCCGGAGGAACTCGAACAGAGACTCCAGGATCAGAAGCTGGAGCTGGAGAGTATTGAGTTACTTCCTGGCACCACCGCGCTAAGGGGAATTATCAGGGTGGTGAACCTGTGCTACAATAAATCCCTTTATATCCGGATCACTCTGGATAGCTGGAAGACCAGTTTTGATCTGCTGGCTGAGTATGTCCCGGGCTCCAGCGATGGAACGACGGACAGGTTTGCGTTCAGGCTTACCCTCGTGCCTCCCTTTGCGATGGAGGGCACCAAGGTGGAGTTCTGCCTCAGATACGAGACATCGTTGGGAACGTTTTGGGCAAACAACAGGGACATGAACTACGTGCTGTTCTGCCACAAAAAGGGAGGCAGAGGCCTGACAGCGATGGAGGCTCAGCTCGAGGAAGTAAATAACTGGAGAGAGAAGAGAAGCTGTCTGAAAGTCAACAGGTGAGGAGTCATCCCGGTCCTATTCTTGTTCCCGCTGCTGACAGTAAACGGTAGAAACACACTATCACTGAAGTATTAAATAACTAAGTATTATTCACTATAGCATAGATTACAAACAAATAGTAGTTCTGCCAGCAAATTGAGTAATAGCCTTAAAGCATATTATTCTCTTAGTGAAATAGGAAAATATTTTATTATTAGTGTGACATTTATTTATATATAAGTATTCTAGATGGATCACCTGTGCATGATTGTTGGAGTTAGCTTTATCAGAGATTTCAATTGTGCTAGAATACCCTATCAAATAGCTCTCCATGTGATCTAGTGTCGGATCTACTGTCACTCCATCTTTCCATTACGTCTGATTTTGACTGGGGATATAAAAAAAACAGGTTTCCTTTTTTACATTTTTACTTTAGGACCAAAAGCTTAACAACATGTGTTTTGATTCTTGAGGAACACTAATTCCTTTTTTTTTTTTTTTGCCCCATAACAGTATTGTTTTGCCCTATAAAATACACATGTAATTTGATCTCTCCTCTGTTGACAGTAAGATGAACAGCGCTGAGGAGAACCCCTTGGAGACCACTACAGACGCACCAGGTGTGCATCGCTCATATTATGTCTGTGAAATCTGAACACCATGCTTGTGGATCTGAGTCTTTGAGCCATTTATTTTCCAGATTCAGCTACACTTAGAGCAGAGGGGGCTGGCAGGAAAACGGTGGACAACGCAGAGCATCTGCTCTCTAATTTGCACCGTGAGGATTACCATCACAAACCTTTGGTGAGGTCTATCATTTGTACTAAAGGGCTGACGAACATTTTGATATGTCCTGGGTGGGGTGCTTTGCTACTTTCTCATACACATTTTTACAGAAAACAGTATTTAACACATTTCTCACCATAAAATACATGTAGTTAATACGTGTTTGAGTATTATTACCAGCCATGCTCTTTCTGCAGTAAGGTATGTCTGTACTTCAGCTAGTTACGCGTGAGTCGGTGTAACCTACTGTACGTGAGGAGGCTGTGAGGCATTTTACATGATACTTGAGAGCATACCATACTTTCTTTTATTGCAGTCATGTGTACCACTGGTAAATGCTGAGGGCAAGTATGTAAAAAAAAAAAAAATGATATTGCACCCTAAGTTCCAATCTCATTGCAATATTCTACAAAAGTTACATATTTGATTTACCCCAATAAGTTAAAATATTTTTATATTAGTCCTTGTTAGATCTGATGTTAAAACACACTTTAGTGTAGACAACTAAGTAAGTCCAAACCTAAATATGCCCTTTACCTTCTCTTGTTGACTGACAGGGGGATAGTCAGAGGAGCAGGCGAAGGGCGGCCCGTTCAGCACGAGTGCAGGAATGCTTTTCTCAGCGAGAGCAGGCAGCAAGACACATTTCCAATGGGCTACCACATAATGGACTGGAGAAACCACCTTCACTGCCTGACATCACAATCAAACCCCTAGGGGACAGCGCCTCCAGTCTCCTACGATTACGCCAGAAGAAACGAACCAATGATACCTCTCAAATAATGACATACCACCAGATACCCCTACTTTCCCTGGACTGGGGCAAAGATAACGTGCGTGTGGGGACTCCAGATGAGGATGACATCTGGATTAGAATGAGGACCACAGCCCAGCTCACATCAGACAAGTCAGAGGACAATCTGGGAGAGCAAACCTCTGTTTGTGATCTGTGGGAAGCCTTTCTCAATGGCACAGATCCCAAAGATACCACCAGTGTGCCAGAGTCTGAATGGCTACAGTCAGCAACTTCAGTTTGCCCGTCAATTGAAACGGAGGATTTTGAGACATCCTCAAAAGCCGAGAACCAGCTGGAGGATGACTTGGACTCAAATACACGAAGGTACACACACTGCACAGTAGATGAACTGCCGTTGGGGGCTCACAATCATGTGATGCCTGTGGTCATTGCCAAGGAGCCACTGTCAAGCTCGGGTGTCACCGTCCCCAGAGACGACAAAGCGCTGGTTTATGATCCTTCCCAAAGGTCAGAGGCTATCCCTGTAACAGACACTCTACAGGAATCCATTCCCTCGGGTGCTGCAAGGGTGGTCGGGGGCTCTGTTGACAGCACGGCTCAGTGCTACAAGCATGTGGAGGGGGGGAGAAGAAGAGAAGAGGAGCCTTTCACATCATATAAAGCAGAGCCGGTAACAAGCTCTGGGGAGACCGAGACAACAGATATGACAGCAATGGCAGAATCTCAGAATGCCAATGCAGTAGATAGAATCTGTCAGGGAGAAAGGCGAGACAAGACGCTTTCTTCCGACGTGGAAGCAGAGGTTAAAGGCAACGTGCACAAAGCAGCTGATGATACTGTGACATTTAGGGAGACAGTCGGAGAGAGGACAGAGGATAAAACAAACACACAGAGCTATGGAGTGGAGGAGGGATTTACACAGGCCTACAAAGAGGATGAGCTATTCAGGCCGAGCCAACCAGAGGAAAAAGAATTCACGCAAGACCTCACAGGAGACGTTTTGCATAAACAGAGTCAACCAGTGGAAGATGAATTCCGAATTAACCGTAGAGAGAAAATGTATTTAGAACTGAACCAAACACAGTTTGAAGAATTCCGGCCGAGTCGAATGTATGAAGATGAATTCAGGCTCAATCAAACAGAAAAAGAAGAATCAAGCCTGAAACAAACACACAAAGAGGAACGCAGTCCAAACAAATCAGACAAAGTTGGAATCAGACCATTTAATGAATTAAATGAATTGAAAGCCAAACAATCAGAGGCAGAGAAATTCGGATCAAATCAAAAAGATGAAGAGGAATCGAGACTGAACCAAACATTCGATGATGAATTCAGCTGGAACCAAACTGAGGTAGAGGAATTAAGACCGAACAAAATTGAGATGGAAGAGGAATTCTCCCCAAGCCATCAGGGCGAAGAAGATGACAGACGGAGCGATACAGACAAAGAATTGCGCCTGAATCATAAGGATGAAGAGAGAGACCGAGAGAACCGGACATTTGCCGAAAAATTCAGACCGAACCAAACACTCAAATTCAGATCAAATGAATTGGAGGAATTCAGACGGAGTCAGTTTGATGAAGAACAGAGAGACGGAGACGACCTAGAAGAGGTTGAAGAATTCAGATCGAACCAAACACACGAAGAGGGATTCTGGTCAAATAAAATGCAAGAAGAAGATATCTATCAGAGCCTAAATGAAGAGGAGCTATACAGAGACATTGATATGGATGAAGAATCTTCAACAAACAACCTAACACAGCCTGAAGTATATAGGGAAAAGACCACAGGAGAAGTGGAAGAGACAGACAATGTCATGCCCGAAATGTCCAGACAGAGAGACACCGAACAGATACGTGAAGAAATAAGTTTCAAAACTCCAGCGACGGAGGAAGAGGAGGACTTAACGGACGATACAGCAAACACTGGAAATGAGCGTGAGGACGTGTCAGCGGAAAAGGAAGGAGAGCATGAGGTGACAATGGAAAACGTTGAATGCCCAAGACGAGATGAAAATGGAAAGTTGTCAGAAGGGTCAAAAGAACTTATTGTGAAGGATGATAAAGAATGGTTGGGAAAAGAGGTAGAGTTGGGCGAAGATGAATATTTCAGAGAACCGAAAGGTTTGAATGAGGAAACGTTAGAAGAGGTGCTATATTTGCAGTCGGTTGATAATTGTCCTTTAGCCGAACAAGACACTGAGAAGGAGGAGAAACTGTCAGACGTGCCTGAAGTCGTTCAAAATGTGCCGATCCATCAGCCAAAACGCCTCACTCAGAAAGTGGTGACAGACATAGACTCTGAGGTAGATTCTCTCATGAAGGCACCTACAGCTCCCAATTTGACCTTTACACCGAGACAAGGCCGTAGCCAAACTACACCCAGTAGCAATGCAGATCCCTCTATGGGAGATGTACCTCTTTCAAACAGAGGTACGACTGTCTTCTCTCGTTCATCATCTCTAAGCACACGATTTAACACAGTCGTCAGTGAAGGGAGTGAGTCAGGATTCAGTAAGGGGTCAACCCAAAACCCATCGTCATTTGGGGAGGATCAGGAGACCCTCAGTAGCCGTACGAGCCCTCCTCCCTCAGAGAAAGTGGAGGATGCTGCCAGCAGCGTCTTGGCATGGCTGAGGATGTTCTTCTCTCTCAGTAGTGTAACCAGAGCATTGGTTTATGCCCTTTTGGTAGCAGTGTTTGTCTTTACCACTCTTGTGTATAATTTCCCAGTGTGCTTTGGCCTCTACTTGTTTTCACTGTATTGGTGGTGCTGTGTGGCAGATAGGCAACGCGTGACAGGGACTGACAGAATAGATGGAGAGAGGTGAAGTGCTTGTGTGTATAAAATAATAATATTGTGTGCATGTGTGTGTGTGTATGATTTGGGTAACACTTTACATGAAGTTACTCTTATACCTGTGTAGTAACACTGTCATTTCTACTGTGGCAACATTGTTGTTACTGTACATGGTACTTAAGTATTAGCTATTGTAATTATAATGCAGTTGTTTTATACAATGTTGTTACCAGCATAATGACAGTGTTACAACAGAGGTATGAGAGCAACGCAATATAAAGGGTTACCATGATTTGTTTAAGTTTGTTGCAGTGTTTTATGGGCCCAATATCAAAAGTGAAAATGTACCAAAGTATTAAAGGGGAATGAAATCCATTATTCCAATAGAGGACAAAAAAGGGTTAGCTAAACCGAGTGGGGCATTGGAGATTTGAAAGTGAAGTTTCTTTATTTATTTTCTTTTTTTTTTCTTTTTCTCAGCAACGATAACATACGAGCTTCAAGAAAAAGCTGTCCAGATTTTCCTCAGCTCTAGAAGCTGACTAAAGAGTGCCTTGCATAGTCATTGCTGCACAGTAGTTCAAATGTTTTCATTTAGACTAGCTGATATGTATGGTCATCATATCGCTCCTCCTGTAGTGAACTTGAAATGTATAAGTCACACATCCGTGTTGGCAGCAGTTGACTGGGCTGGAGTATACTTTAGGCAGACCTATATTACAATATCTCTCTGATCCTGGGAGATCACTTACTGACCCCTATCTGACCTGTCTTTCTCAGACTTGTAGTCGACAGACAGTAAGGTCAAATGGACTGCACTTTTTCATCATTTAATCATTGTAAGGATTGGAGATGATGATGATATAAGTTGTGTGATTTCTGTGGCTTTGTCTTTCCATTAAAAGTTCTGTATTTGACTTTGACAGACTACATTTTTCCTGCAAATGTTTTCAGAAATTCCTAAAGTTTCACAAAAACGGAGTATTATTAATCATGATATGAAGAAACAGAAAGTACGCTGCAATAGCTTCTTGTAAAGTGGTGGACGTGATATGTCTTCCGTTGCCCAAGTCCCCAAGTGCTTGCTGTCCTCAGACGAACCATAGAGGGCCGGTAGTGCTAAACCACAGGAGAGTTGGCAGGTGATGTACTGTGAGTGGGTTCATCATGACTTACTTGAGGGTTGGGTTTTGATTTCGAAATAATGCTCACTTGCCCACTAACACGGGACACACAGCTGCGCTTTAACCAATCGTACTGCAGACAATGGCCACAATCCCCTGCTCAGACATTGCATGCACCAACCAATGGTTGCGTGCCACGTCATCAACTGTGTCATTAACTGACAGATTGCTATAAAATACATTATGATGTGGTTATCTGATACGTAAATATACCTATCAAGGCGTTGAAAGATCTGGCAGGCGTCAGCAAAGAAACATGCACAAGTTGTTTACATAAGACAATACGTCACACATTGTTTTACTTGACAAATACTGCACCAAACACCTTAGCTAGATGTAAGATAGCGTGAATAAATCCTCCTCTTCAAAAACCTAAAAATGTATTACAGATTTTTTTTTAAATCTTAGATTCTTTCTGACTATTTTGAGTAAGTAATTCTGGCTTTGTTCCTATGGTGTCTCATGGTGGACAAACATCAGTAACTGCCATATAGAACCACATCCCAAAGACTGGAATCTTGTCACATGCAAGATTCCAATTCCGAATTCTGAAACGTCAGATTCCGTCACATGCGGAATCGGTGTGTTCAGTCGCTTTTTAAAATGCATGCAGGTCATGCACATACAATTAGGTATTCCTATTGTTGACTCAGCATTCCCATCATCCACCTTCGTGACCTCATTTAATAAACTGATAAAGCACACGGACATCCTTCAGAGTTCAGAAGGAAGTATTCTATGTGCAACTATGTGAATGTAGGTGTGTGTGTGTGTGTGTGTGAGAGAGAGAGAGAGAAATAGAAATAAAGAGAGAGTGTGAAAGAGTGTGTGTGTGTGTACATTTGTGTGTGTGCACGTACTCACCTTTGAGTGTTAAATAAAGCAGTGGTTTGACTGATACTGCAGTAAGGAGAGTCACTTGATCCAGTCTGCTGCATTGTGACTGCTGACCTTTGGTGGGCTGGCGTCGATCCGAGTCCAGGGCTGGCATAGTTGGAGCTGCTCGTCAGGAAACTGCTTGGAGGAATCACAAAGTTGTCCGAGTCCGGCTAGTTCAACCCAGCCTGGTTCTGCCTACAGGAGAACAAGGAGGACAGATTCAGAATCTGGAAAGCACAGTGGCACTGTCTGCCACGGGTTCACACAGCACAGCTGACCAGAGCACATGTGACTACAGCACAGCTGACTACACTCTACACACACAGCTAACTACACTCTACACACATAGCTGACTAGACTCTACACACACAGCTGACTACACTCTAACTCGGAAGCCAGCCGCACCAAAGTGTCAGAGGAAACACAATCAAACTGATGACCGAAGTCGGCCTGCAGGCTCCCGGCCCGCCACAAGGAGTAGCATGAGACTCCCGGCCGGCCAAACCCTCCCCTAACCCAGACAATGCTTGGCCATAAGTTTCCTGGTCACAGCCGGCTGTGACACAGCCTGGGATCGAGCCCGAGGCTGCAGTCGCTCCTGAGCACTCATTGTTGGATTTACGATTTACAACTTGTTGTGTAATGTTTATGTCCAATGGCCGATGAGTACCGATATGTTTTATCTATAATTTATCTTCACATGACAAGGATTGAAAAGGATTTGCCAGTAGATTGTCGACTTGACGATGACTGCTTTTGTCTAGCATGCTAGCTAAGATTTTGAAAGTAGGATGTTGACATGATCAGTCCAATCAAAGCTACGGTAGATATAGCGTGTGTAACGCTCAATGAGTGAATGGGTGTGGAGTCAGGCGCAGAGAGGAAAGGATGCGGGAAAAACACGCTTTAATGTCCAAAATTCAAAGGAACAAAATAGTATAACCAACACAGGCGTAACTATAAAAACAAAATAGTATAACCAACACAGGCATAACTATAAAAACAAAATAGTATAACCAACACAGGCATAACTATAAAAACAAAATAGTATAACCAACACAGGCGTAACTATAAAAACAAAATAGTATAACCAACACAGGCGTAACTATAAAAACAAAATAGTATAACCAACACAGGCGTAACTATAAAAACAAAATAGTATAACCAACACAGGCGTAACTATAAAAACAAAATAGTATAACCAACACAGGCGTAACTATAAAAACAAAATAGTATAACCAACACAGGCGTAACTATAAAAACAAAATAGTATAACCAACACAGGCGTAACTATAAAAACAAAATAGTATAACCAACACAGGCGTAACTATAAAAACAAAATAGTATAACCAACACAGGCGTAACTATAAAAACAAAATAGTATAACCAACACAGGCGTAACTATAAAAACAAAATAGTATAACCAACACAGGCGTAACTATAAAAACAAAATAGTATAACCAACACAGGCGTAACTATAAAAACAAAATAGTACCCTTATGTAAAATACCAGGACAGCGGGAAAACCCAACAAAACACAAACACCTCTCACAAATACAGAAGAACAAGCCTGCACAAACAGGAGCGGGCTAAACAAACTTAAAGAACCCCACCCTAACAACCAAACAATGAACAGGTGAAACCAATTAGACAAAACCAAACGAACACGGAACAAAGGATCGGTGGCAGCTAGTAGACTGGCGATGACGACCGCCGAGCGCCACCCGAACAAGAAGGGGAGCCACCTTCGGTAATATTCGTGACAGCGTGATTTGTCATGTTTTTTTTTATCTGTGGCCAATGACCTCGAGCCTTCTTGGATGGGCACTTCTAATGTAAGTCTATGGCAGCGCCCAAGGAGCTTGAATTTCTGAGATCTACTCGTAGATTTTGAGGTGATGTAGTGTCCCCATGAGTGACAGAACACTGAGCCAATCACAGCGCAACTTGAGAACATTACCAACCCCTACGCTCAGTATTTTCCGCTGGCTGCCCCTCCACCATGGAAAGCACTGAGCTAGGCTGAAACACCTGCATTTTGGAGCTGCCTTACTCAAGAAATCAAAAAAAGAGACCATGTTTCCTTTATTAACTCAATTATTTAAATGACATTGTTTGCAAACTGAAATGTGACACGTATTGCTTGCGCATCTAGTTTAGGCTACAAATGTTTGAATTCTCTTTCAAAAACCATTTGTTCCTCAGTATGACCTGTCCATTTCTTATTTATCTGTCTGTGTTACTGAGCAGCATCACTAGGCCTACTTGTATTTACAAGTTTGTCTATACATCTGCGTGGTTTATGTTTTAGCGTCTATCAGCATTCGTTACAGTTTATACGCTGCTCAAAAAAATAAAGGGAACACTAAAATAACACATCCTAGATCTGAATGAATGAAATATTCTTATTAAATACTTTTTTTCTTGACATAGTTGAATGTGCTGACAACAAATCACACAAAAATGATCAATGGAAATCAAATTGATCAACCCATGGAGGTCTGGATTTGGAGTCACACTCAAAATTAAAGTAGAAAACCACACTACAGGCTGATCCAACTTTGATGTAATGTCCTTAAAACAAGTCCAAATGAGGCTCAGTAGTGTGTGTGGTCTCCACGTGCCTGTATGATCTCCCTACAATGCCTGGGCATGCTTCTGATGAGGTGGCGGATGGTCTCCTGAGGGCTCTCCTCCCAGACCTGGACTAAAGCACCCGCCAACTCCTGGACAGTCTGTGGTGCAACGTGGCGTTGGTGGATGGAGCGAGACATGATGTCCCAGATGTGCTCAATTGGATTCAGGTCTGGGGAACGGGCGTGCCAGTCCATAGCATCAATGCCTTCCTTTTGCAGGAACTGCTGACATACTCCAGCCACATGAGGTCTAGCATTGTCTTGCATTAGGAGGAACCCAGGGCCAACCGCACCATCATATGGTCTCACAAGGGGTCTGAGGATCTCATCTCGGCACCTAATGGCAGTCAGGCTACCTCTGGCGAGCACATGGAGGGCTGTGCGGCCCCCCCAAAGAAATGCCACCCCCCACCATGACTGACCCACCGCCAAACCGGTCATGCTGGAGGATGTTGCAGGCAGCAGAACATTCTCCACGGTGTCTCCAGACTCTGTCACGTCTGTCACATGTGCTCAGTGTGAACCTGCTTTCATCTGTGAAGAGCACAGGGTGCCAGTGGTGAATTTGCCAATCTTGGTGTTCTCTGGCAAATGCCAAACGTCCTGCACGGTGTTGGGCTGTAAGCACAACCCCCACCGGTGGACGTCGGGCCCTCATACCACCCTCATAGAGTCTGTTTCTGACCGTTTGAGCAGACACATGCACATTTGTGGCCTGCTGGAGGTCATTTTGCAGGGCTCTGGCAGTGCTCCTCCTGCTCCTCCTTGCACAAAGGCGGAGGTAGCGGTCCTGCTGCTGGGTTGTTGCCCTCCTACGGCCTCCTCCACGTCTCCTGATGTACTGGCCTGTCTCCTGGTAGCTTCTCCATGCTCTGGACACTACGCTGACAGACACAGAGAACCTTCTTGCCACAGCTCGCATTAATGTGCCATCCTGGATGAGCTGCAATACCTGAGCCACTTGTGTGGGTTGTAGACTCCGTCTCATGCTACCACTAGAATGAAAGCACCGCCAGCATTCAAAAGTGACCAAAACATCAGCCAGGAAGCATAGGAACTGAGAAGTGGTTTGTGGTCACCACCTGCAGAACCACTCCTTTATTGGGGGATGTCTTGCTAATTGCCTATAATTTCCACCTGTCTATTCCATTTTCACAACAGCATGTGGAATTTGTTGTCAATCAGTGTTGCTTCCTAAGTGGACAGTTTGATTTCACAGAAGTGTGATTGACTTGGAGTTACAATGTGTTGTTTAAGTGTTCCCTTTATTTTTTTGAGCAGTGTACATTTTTAGCTCACTAGGCTACAACCATAGCCATGGGAAGTAGTTTGAGGTTGGGGGTGCCAGAATTATTTTGTAGAGTTAAAAACGTTACTGAAATTGAGGGAGAGGTTGTTGTCCTGGCACCAAATAGTAGGTCACTGACCTCCTTCCTGAAGGCTGTCTCATGGTCACCGGTGATCAGGCCTACCACCGTCATGTCGTGAGAAAACTTGATGATGGTTTTGGAGTCGTGTGTGGCCATGCAGTTGTGGGTGAACAGGGAGTACAGGAGGGGACGAAGCACACACCTCTGTGGGGCTGAGCTGTAGTCAATGAACAGCGTTCGCACATAGGTATTCCTCTTATCTAGGTGAGTGAGGGCAGTGTGGAGTGCAATTGAGATTGCGTCGTCTACGGATCTGTTGAGCGGTGTGCAAATTGTGGGTCTAGGGTGTCTGGAATGATGGAGTTGATGTGTGCCATAACCAGCCTCTCATAGCACTTAACGATTACAGATGCGAGTGCTACAGGGTGGTAGTCATTGTGGCAGGTAGCCTAAGAGTTCTTGGGAACAGGAATGATGGTGGTCAGCTTGAGACATGTGGGGATTACAGACTGGGTCAAGGAGAGGTTGAAAATGACCATGAATATGCCTGCCAGCTGTTATGCGTATGCTCTGAGAACGTGCTCAAGAATACCGCCCGACCCCGCGGCCTTACGGGTGTTGACCTGATTAAGGTTCGCGCCGGCCTCGGAGAGCGAGATCACCCAGTCCCATTGGTCAATGGAGGCTCCCGTGCACGGCTCTGTGTTCTCATTATCGAAACGTGCATGAAATGCATTCAGTTCGTCTGGTAGAGAGGCATCGTTGAGTACATCATGGCTGGGTCTTCCTTTGTAATCCGGAATGGCCTACAGCCCCTGCCACATGCGACGGGCGTCCGAGCCTGTGTGCAATACGATTCCACCTTGTTCCTATATTGTCCTTTTGATTGTTTGATGGCTCTGCAGAGGTCACAGTCCAAATGCATGTTTGATTACCTTGACCCAAGCTTGGATGCCATTTTGGCCACACACAGAGACACCGAAAGATGAGCCACCATAGGAAGAAAAATGGTCTTTGACCAAAGGTTGTTGGCTTTGACCCAAATCATATGATAGATATAATGACTAGGCTGAAATACAGTGTAAAATGTGGATCGATGCTGTTGTTAATCTGAAGTGCTTTTAATGATTATAATGATTGAAAAGTACGTTTTGCTTCATTCAACCTATTCTATAAAATTAGTCTGAAATCAACTAAATTCAAAACATCAATGTGATTTTTTTTACATTGAATGAAAGCTTCTGAATTGCTTTCAACACCCTTTTGTGCATTGAATAGTGGTGGGGGCAATGTAGTGACAGCAGCCTATCAGAAGTGTTGGAGACGTGACTTAATGGGGCGTGGCTTTCAGTTTGTTATTTTTACCTACCCCTGAGAGTGATTGTGGTCTATTGTCTTCCTTATTCGAACTATATTGACCATTTCATAAGTGCATGTGATACTAATTAGCCTTGTACATTTTCTATGTTAAGCTAGCCAGTGCTTGGTTTCAATATTGTGGCTACTAAACGTCTTATGTTTGGAAACATTATTTCAAGTTATTGAACCAACTTCATTTCTTGATCTACAGGGAATGTATTTAATTGTTTGTTTCCAAATTTTAAAAAACGTGGATAGGTAATTACAAATTAAAAGTGAACTTGGAACAATATTAAAAAATGGGTTGTATTTACATTAAATATTACTTTATATTTGTTGTTTATTAGGTTTAACCAAAGGAGAAAAGTAAGTTGAGTGTTGAAAGAAATAGGTTGCGTCTTCAAATATAGGTTGGGTAATAATCAAATAAAACTGTTGAATTTAATAATATATTTGTTTTCAAAATATTTTTCAATTGAATATAGCTAATACTTGTAACCAGTTGAATATTTACATTTTTAGGTTGATCCAAAGAGTCATTTTTTACAGAACCATCCCACCTCACACGCTGTCACGGTCGTCATAAAGAGGAGACCAAGGCGCAGCGTTGTAAGCGTACGTACTTCTTTTAATGGAAGAACGAACACTGAACAAAACTTCTACAAAACGAACCGTGACGCTATTTATGGCTTGTGCAGACAGGCAACTAAACATAGACTAACAACCCACAAAATACCCAAGGAATATGGCTACCTAAATATGGTCCCCAATCAGAGACAACGATAAACAGCTGCCTCTGACTGAGAACCAATCTAGGCAACCATAGACATATATACCCGTAGACATACAAAAAACCCTAGATATACAAAACCCCCTAGACAATACAAAAACTAAACAAATCACCCATGTCACACCCTGATATAACCAAAATAATAAAGAAAACTAAGATAACTAAGGTCAGGGCGTGACACACGCCCCTCAGCAGCAGCTATAAAAAGAACATGTGTGAGTGAAAGAGAGTGGCCTATAATTGGATAGTAGTAGCCATCATGTGAGAGATATATTCAGGGATACGTTTCTGTACAGATTTGGCGAAGGCTTCTCGTCTTGACCCCAAATGCTCTCTCATTCTCTCTTGCTCTCATGTCTGTGTCACGAGGACTTTTCCCAAAAGGATCCTAGAGTAAATTCATGGTTTTGGGTCGTCCATTCCTGCTAAGTTGTTCCCCTAGTCAAGGTTTTGTATGGTATTTTTAGATCGATCATGTCCGGTTTTGCCATTTATAGGACTAGGCCTACTTCACACAGCTTTAAGTGGATTTATTGAGTTTATAGTACACAAGCATAATTACAATTATATATATATATTTACTATAGGATCCTCTCTTGTAAAAAAAAACGATAGTTTTGGCAAGTCGGTTAGGACATCTACTTTGTGCATGACACAGATATTTTTTCCAACAATTGTTTACAGACAGATTAATTAACTTATAATTTCACTGTATCACAATTCCAGTGGGTCAGAAGTTAACATGCACTAAGTTGACTGTGCCTTTAAACAGCTTGGAAAATTCCAGAAAATGATGTCATGGCTTTAGAAGCTTCTGATAGGCTAATTTACATAATTTGAGTCAATTGGAGGTGTACCTGTGGATGTATTTCAAGGCCTACCTTCAAACACAGTGCCTCTTTGCTTGACATCATGGGAAAATCAAAAGAAATCAGTCAAGACCTCAGGAAAAAAATTGCGGACCTTCACAAGTCTGCTTCATCCTTGGGAGTAATTTCCAAATGCCTGAAGGTACCATCTGTACAAACAATAGTACACAAGTATAAACACCATGGGACCACGCAGCTGTCATACCGCTCAGGAAGGAGAAGCGTTCTGTCTCCTAGAGATTAACGTACTTTGGTGCAAAAAGTGCAAATCAATCCCAGAACAATAGCAAAGGACTGTGTGAAGATGCCGGAGGAAACGGGTACAAAAGGATCTATATCCACAGTAAAACGAGTCCTATATCGACATAACCTGAAAGGCCGCTCAGCAAGAAAGAAGCCACTGCTCGAAAACCCCCATACAAAAGCAAGACTACGGTTTGCAACTGCACCTTGGGGACAAAGATCGTACTTTTTGGAGAAATGTCCTTTGGTCTAATGAAAGAAAAAATATAACTGTTTGACCATAATGACCATTGTTACATTAGGAGGATAAAGGGGGAGGCTTGCAAGCCGAAGAACCCCAATCCGAACCGTGAAGCACGGGGTGGCAACATCATGTTGTGGGGGTGCTTTTCTGCAGGAGGGACTGGTGCACTTCACAAAATAGATGGCATCATGAGGATGGAACATTATGTGGATATATTGAAGCAACATCTCAAGACCTCAGTCAGGAAGTTAAATCTTGGTCGCAAATGGGTCTTCCAAATGGACAATGACCCGAAGCATACTTCCAAAGTTGTGGCAAAATGGCTTAAAGACAACAAAGTGGCCATTACAAAGCCCTGACCTCAATCCTATAGAACATTTGCGGGCAAAATAAAAAAGCGTGTGCGAGCAAGGAGGCCTACAAACCTGACTCGGTTACACCAGCTCTGTCAGGAGGAATGGGCCACAATTCACCCCACTTATCGTGGGAAGCCTGTGGAAGGCTACCCAAAACATTTGACCCAAGTTAAACAATTTAAAGGCAATGCTACCAAATACTATACATACTATTGAGTGAATGTAAACTTCTGACCCACTGGGAATGTGATGAAAGAAACAAAAGCTGAAATAATTCATTCTCTCTACTATTGTTCTGACATTTCATATTCTTAAAATTAAGTGGTGATCCTAACTGACTTAAGACAGGGCATTTTTACTGGGATTAAATGTTAGGAATTGTTGAAAAACTGAGTGTAAATGTATTTGGCTAAGGTGTATGTAAACTTCTTACTTCAACTGTATAAACTCAGCAAAAAAAGAAACAGACCTTTTTCAGGACCCTGTCTTTCAAAGATCATTAAAAAAAATCTAAATAACTTAACAGATCTTCAATGTAAAGGGTTTATACACTGTTGTCCATGCTTGTTCAATGAACCATAAACAATTCATGAACATGCACCTGTGGAACGGTCGTTAAGACACTAACAGCTTACAGACGGTAGGCAATTAAGGACACAGTTATGAAAACTTAGGACACCAAAGAAAGATGCCTAGCGTCCCTGCTAATCTGCATGCAAGGAGGCATGACGACTGCAGATGTGGCCAGGGCAATAAATTGCAATGTCCGTACTGTGAGACGCCTAAGACAGCGCTACAGGGAGACAGGACAGACAGCTGATTGTCCTCGCAGTGGCAGACCACGTGTAACAACACCTGCACAGGATCGATACATCCGAACATCACACCTTCGGGACAGGTACAGGATGGCAACAACAACTGCCCGAGTTACACCAGGAACGCACAATCCCTCCATCAGTGCTCACACTGTCCGCAATAGGCTGAGAGAGAGGCTGGACTGAGGGCTTGTAGGCCTGTTGTAAGGCAGGTCCTCACCAGACATCACCGGCAACAATGTTGCCTATGGGTACAAACACACCGTCGCTGGACCAGACAGGACTGGCAAAAAGTGCTCTTCACTGATGAATCACGGTTTTGTCTCACAAGGGGTGATGGTTGGATTCGTGTTTATCGTTGATGGAATGAGCATTACACCGAGGCCTGTACTCTGGAGCGGGATTCATTTGGAGATAGATGGTCCGTCATGGTCTGGGGCGGTGTGTCACAGCATCATCGGACTGAGCTTGTTGTCATTGCAGGCAATCTCAACACTGTGCATTACAGGGAAGACATCCTCCTCCCTCATGTGGTAACCTTCCTGCAGGCTCATCCTGACATGACCCTCCAGCATGACAATGCCACCAGCCATACTGCTCGTTCTGTGCGTGATTTCCTGCAAGACAGGAATGTCAGTGTTCTGCCATGTCCAGCGAAGAGCCCGGATCTCAGTCCCATTGAGCACGTCTGGGACCTGTTGGATCACAGGGTGAGGGCGAGGGCCATTTCCCCCAGAAATTTTGGGAAACTTGCAGGTGCCTTGGTGGAAGAGCGGGGTAAAATCTCACAGTAAGAACTGGCAAATCTGGTGCACTGCAGTACTTAATGTAGCTGGTGTCCACACCAGATAATGACTGTTACTTTTGATATTGACCCCCCCCCCTTTGTTCAGGGACACATTATTCCATTTCTGTTAGTCACATGTCTGTGGAACTTGTTCAGTTTATGTCTCAGTTGTTGAATCTTCTTATGTTCATACAAAAATTTACACACGTTAAGTTTGCTGGAAATAAATGCAGTTGACAGTCATGATACATTCTACGAGGGTGGTCCCGGGGACGTTTCTTTTTTACCAACTGCTGAGTTTAAATATATATATATATATATATATATATATATATATATATATTGAGATATTTCTACAACTAGTAACATCTGCAAATAGTTATTTATTTTATTACCTGATTTATGCCTAGTTAAATATAGGTTACATTTTTAACAAATATGCCTAAATTACCACGATGCAAGCAAAAGCCATAATCCTCGAAATAAAAGTGCAATTCACCCTTACCACCAGCAGATGGAACTGCAGCACAAGTTTTTAATCAGCGGTGAACTAACAAAGCGTCAGAAACCTTCCCAATGCAAATATATATTATGTAATATGAGCATAACACACTAACCTCATGTGAACTGAAATCCTTGACACGAATAATCATGAGGCTTATTTAAAGACATAAAGATCTATTTGAACTATAATATAACTATCCGGCGTGTTGTTAGGTATATGTGAGTAATCAAGTACTTTTGAGGACACGAGCCTGCATAAGAGACAGACAGAGGCTTGTTTGTCAAGCTCTCTGGGTAGACCGATGATCTCCTGACACACTGGGGACCAAGCTGGCCCACACACCTCTCTCTCTCTCTCTCTCTCTCTTTATCCCCCCTCTCTCCCTCTACAGTATCTTTCTTTTTCTCTCTCTCTCTCTCTCTCTCTCTCTCTCTCTCTCTCTCTCTCTCTCTCTCTCTCTCTCTCTCTCTCTCTCTCTCTCTCGTCTCACTTTGTCCTCCTCTGAATCAACACTGCACAGGATTTGGCTGCACATCAGAGAAACAGCTAGGGCTTCTGCTTTTGCTTTTGCCACTTGGCATTTAATACTGTTTGCGTGGGACCACTTTCACTGATAATTAGCCTATGCCAACACCGTGTGAGATGATTTGTCTAAAAATATGCTTGTGGACAAAGCCCATGGGACCAGTATGTTCTGAAAGCCCAGGGTATACCCCAGAAGACTGCATGTATGTAAGTATGTATGTATGTGTGTGTGTGTGTGTGTGTGTGTGTGTGTGTGTGTGTGTGTGTGTGTGTGTGTGTGTGTGTGTGTGTGTGTGTGTGTGTGTGTGTGTGTGTGTGTGTGTGTGTGTGTGTGTGTGTGTGTGTGTGTGTGTATGTATGATGTATGTATGTATGTATGTATGTATGTATGTATGTATGTATGTATGTATGTGTGTATGTAGTGTAGGTAGGTAGGTGGTGGTGTGTGGTGTGTGTATGTTGTATGTATGTATGTATGTATGTGTATGTATGTATGTATGTATGTATGTATGTATGTATGTATGTATGTGTGTATGTATGTATGTATGTATGTATGTATGTATGTATGTATGTATGTATGTATGTATGTATGTATGTATGTATGCCTGGACAGTGGGGTATTAGACTATAGCACTCATCATGATGCTTCAAGCTGCTTTGCATTTATCTTCAGCAGGCATCAAAGTGATCCAATGTTGTAAATGTCATCCTTAGTAGTGTCAAGTGTGTTTGTTTCATGTCACGACGATAAGGTATAAGGAGAGGAAACAGAGGGATGAGGGGAGGAGGTGGAGGATGTGTGAGGGGGAAATGAGGTGGGTTTGTTGGTGAGCAGCATTTTCGATGAGCTTCGAGGAAGCAGGGCGGTAGGGAGGGAGGCAGGAGAGGAAGGGTTTGAGCCGAGGTCCCCCGAGTTTCTCAATGGCAGCAACGGCTCTAGCAAGTGAGTGAATCATGATGAGTTGTTTTTGTGAGCCACGGCTTAGCCAGGGCTCCTAATGCAAGGAGACAAGCCATTCCTGAGGAAATGTCCCGCGGGGCACTTCCCCTGGCCCGGCCTGAACTCTTCATAAAACCCCTGTACGGCCTTGGCTGTCCTGTCTGTCCCTTTGTCATCAAGTCCACTGTGACAGCCACAGAGCCACCATAGATCATCCAGGCCCTAGATTAATCAGAGATCCACTAGGACCGCACGACTCCAACACCATCATCAAGTTTGCTGACGACACGACACTATCGATGATGAGACAGCCTACATGAAGGTGGTCAGTGACGTTACAGTGTGGTGCTGGGACAACAACCTACCCTTTAACGTGAGTAAGACCAGGGAGAGGGGGGGGGGGAGTGGAGTGGGTCGAGATCTTATAGTTCCTTGGGGTCCAAATCATTAAGGACTTAAAATGGTCTACACACACAGGCCCAGAAAATGGTTAAACACTCCAGCCACCCAAGCTATAGACTGTTCTCTATGCTTCCGCACCACGAGCGGTACCAGTGCATCAAGTCTGACACCGACAGGCTTCTGCACAGTTTCTATTCAAAAGCCATAAGACTGCTAAGTAGCTAACAAAATGGCTAAACGGACTGAGTTGATCCTTGTATTTCCACTCTCTATGCACACTCACAGGACTCACACACACTGACGCCACAACACACACATAACATGCACACACATTTATCTACACACACGAACACACTCACATACAATCCTAATTTACGCTGCTGTTTATCATACATCCTGATGTTTAGTTACCTTTAGTTTCCCCTGTACATACAGTGCATTCGGAAAGTATTCAGACCCCTTGACTTTTTCCACATTTTGTTCACGTTACAGCCTTATTCTAAAATGGATTAAATGTTTTTTTCCCTCATCAGTCTACACACAATACCTCATAATGACAAAGCAAAAACGGGTTTTTAGAAATGTTAGCAAATTTATTCAAAGAAAAAAATGAAGATATTACATTTACTTAAGTATTCAGACCCTTTACTCAGTGATTACAGCCTCCAGTCTTGGGTATAACACTATAACCTTGACACACCTATATTTTGGGAGTTTCCCCCATTCTTCTCTGCAGATCAGGTTGGATGGGGATTGTCGCTGCACAGATATTTTCAGGTCTCTCCAGAGATGTTCGATCGGGTTCAAGTCCAGGCTCTGGCTGGGCCACTCAAGGACATTCAGAGACCTGTCCCGAAAGCCACTCCTGCATTGTCTTGGTTGTGTGCTTAGGGTCGTTGTCCTGTTGGAAGTTGAACCTTCGCCCCAGTCTGAGGTTTTCATCACGGATCTCTCTGTACTTTGCTCTGTTCATCTGTTCCCTGATACTGACTAGTCTCCCAGTCCCTGCCTCTGAAAAACATCCCCGCAGCATGATGCCCCCACCGCCATGCTTCACGGTAGGGATGGTGCCAGGTTCAATCTTGGTTTCATCAGACCAGAGAATCTTGTTTCTCATGGTCTGAGAGTCTTTAGGTGCCTTTTGGCAAAGTCCAAGCAATCTGTCATGTGCCTTTTGTGTTCTACCTTGTGTTGTTTTTAGTACTACATTGATCACTGCAATGTAGGGTTTGAAACTTCAAAAACCAACCAACTCAGTCAACCACAATCTAAGGGAAAGGCAGAGGTAATGTTTACTGGTGGTTTACCTTTATTTAACTAGGCAAGTCAGTTAAGAACAAATTCTTATTTTCAATGACGGCCTAGAAACAGTGGGTTAACTGCCTCGTTCAGGGGCAGAACGACAGATTTGAACCTTGTCAGCTCGGGGATTTTATCTTGCAACCTTTTGGTTACTAGTCCAACGCTCTAACCACTAGGCTACCTGCCGCCCCGATGGTTAACGTATGGTTACTGTAAGAACAGGGTGTTCTGTTGAGGATGACCCCAAAGCCCATAACAGTGTGTGGATAATCTTACAGCCTTTTGTAGAAATGTAACCCCTAGATCTGTCTAAAAAACAGAAGTTCCATAGAAGCCAGATTGACCTAAATGCCAGAGTAACATGTAACAGTGAGGGCACTGGGTTAGTAATGGCTGCTGTCCTACACTTCTTCATGGACAGCTGTGCACTGATGTTGGCATGGCGTTCAGGTGACAGAAGGGTTCAATCACAGAGACTTTGCTCCTAATGGCCTGAGGCAGATATTTGAGCCTGGCTTCAAAACAGTTTTGTTCTGTTTTCATGCAAAATATGTTAATAGCTTTCGTTAATCCCTTTGTGAATTGAAAAACAGTGTTATTTCAATTATGTTTATTAATCCATTTTAATATTTGCTTTTTTAAGTTTAAAGTAGAATTGACACAACATTAACCACAATAATGTAAAGCCTTTTAATTTAAATTTTCAAAGGACACATTTAGTATGCAATATTGGGTACAATATACAGCACAGTAGGATTGCGAGATTGAGAATCTTGGACAGAAAGGGGTGATTTCTGGGTGATTCATCCAAAGTTCAGAGATGAGGTGAAACTGTATAAGTGTGTGTGTGTGTGTGTGTGTGTGTGTGTGTGTGTGTGTGTGTGTGTGTGTGTGTGTGTGTGTGTGTGTGTGTGTGTGTGTGTGTGTGTGTGTGTGTGTGTGTGTGTGTGTGTGTGTGTGTGTGTGTGTGTGTGTGCTAGATCAATCCTCTGCACCTGCCTGCCTGTCTGTGTGTGAGTGTGTCTTGTGGAAGTTCACACAGAGCGAAGTCCCATATTGAGACACAACACAATACTGACCCCTTAACCTGAACGGATTTCATTTGGGATGCGGAGCTGTGTCTCTCTCTCCTGAAGGGGAAGATCATTAGCAGCAGGGCTGCCCCTCTCTATCACCTCCCTCCCTCCATCCCTCTCTCCCCTCACTGACTCCTTGGCATTAATCCTTCTGGGTCAGAGATAGCTTGGGCTGTCGTGCCCCCCTTTTTCTTCCCTCACCACTAGGCCCAGAGCAGGAGATGACAGAGGGAGGAAGAAGGGATGGTGAAAGTGGGGTAGTAAGGAGATGGGAATAGATGAGAAAGGAGGAAGGAGGAAGAGAAGAGATAGAAGGAAAGATCAAGTGAGGGATAGAGTGAGGGATAAGAGGAAAATACTGTTGTGTTCCCTGCCTGGCGACTAGGAGGTGACCCTGGATCTGATCGATTTTCTGTGGAACAGCTCCACAACCATCCGCACAATGTTTCAGTGCTCAGTGCAGGTGCCACCGAGTAATGCTTTGTTATCGCTGCTTCACAAAACACGGCCCCCGTCATGAAATCCATCTTCCTTCTCCTTCTTTTCACCCCCACACACATTTCCCAGGACCTGAGTGACTGAAACGTGACCGTACATTACACCACAATATAAAACCTCTAAACATCTTGTATTGTAAAACACTGTAACTCGTAGGACAAGCACTAGGTAATGCAATCAATTTCCAATTCCAAGAGAGAGACGGGAGAGCGAGAGAGAGAGAGAGAGAGAGAGAGAGAGAGAGAGAGAGAGAAAAGACACAGTGTATGGTTGGTGGGGATGTTGTGCCATACGGTGCTCCATCAGTTCTCACCAGCCTGTCAGTGTGGCAGTATTGGGGCCCAGGCCCCCTGTGTAGTGGGCCCTGTCAATGAGAGGGGCCCTGGAGGGCCTGATTAATGCTCTCTCCACAGTGCTCCCGATGGGAGACCACTTCCAGCACACACTCCGTCTCCAACCAACACACACGCTGCACAGTTCTGGGTCTGCGTGCCATAGCTACTGCCATCACTCTGTCCCTGAACTGGGGATGGTGTGGTTATTGGCCAAGACAGGTAATGTCATGACAGTATGTATGTAAGGGTTTCGTGTGTGTGTGTGTGTGTGTGTGTGTGTGTGTGTGTGTGTGTGTGTGTGTGTGTGTGTGTGTGTGTGTGTGTACGGTTCTCTTGTGGTGAAGGAGAGTCGGACCAAAATGCAGCGTGATGATGATTCATGATATTTTAATGAAGGAAAAAAACTATACATGCAGAAACTACAAAATAATGAAATGTGAAAACCGAAACAGCCCTTTGTGCAAACACAAAGACAGGAACAATCACCCACAAAACACTCAAAGAATATGGCTGCCTAAATATGGTTCCCAATCAGAGACAACGATACACACCTGCCTCTGATTGAGAACCACTCCAGACAGCCATAGACTTTGCTAGATAACCCCACTAAGCCACACACCCAACACCCCACAAAACCCCAAGACAAAACACACCACAATAAACCCATGTCACACCCTGGCCTGACCAAATAAATGAAGACAAACACAATATATTACGACCAGGGCGTGACAGTGTGTGCGTGTGTGCGTGCGTGCTTCTATGTCTGGTGAGTACAGCACGTAAATTATGTTTTTTAACTGTGTCTTTATTACGCAACACACACACAATTACACACAGACATCATAAACATGTACACACATAACATCATGGGCTCTGAAGGCTGGATGATAATGAGCCCAGACGCACTGCGTGTTTAACGCCCCAAACATCTGTGTTGTCTCACAACATCAGCCGATAAGGGCTTAAGCAGCAAGGCTAGCAGGGCCTGTTGGTCTGGTTGTTCTGTATGTGTGTGTGTGTGTGTGTGTGTGTGTGTGTGTGTGTGTGTGTGTGTGTGTGTGTGTGTGTGTGTGTGTGTGTGTGTGTGTGTGTGTTCTTGTCCTTTTTATGTGTGTGCACGCTCATCAGCTGATCCCAGACAGGCATCCCGAAAAAGAGAGAGACATTGGGGAAGGCCCATGATTAACTCGGGAGTGGGAACATGTTACTGTCATGTTGCACTGTATCGTGAGAGAGAAAAGGGGGGGGATGGAGAAAAAGAGAATGTAGGGAAGGGAGGGAGAGAGAGAGAGTGAGAGAGGGGGAGGGAGGGAAGGAAGGAAGGAGAGAGAGAATGCTTGAGGGAAATAGTGCCACGGGAACAATTTAGATTTACCAGACTGAAATGAAGAAGTAGGATAAGGATCTGAAGGCAGAAAATATAGTTGTGAAGTGGAAATGCGTAGTCAGCAGATAAATAATAATAATATATGCCATTTAGCAGACGCTTTTATCCAAAGCGACTTACAGTCATGTGTGCGTAAGGATGGCTCTGGGTTACTAAAATGCGCGTACATTGTGGTGTACATTTAACAATGGTTTATATGATATGATTTGTGTGAATCTGTATCATGGAGCAGTAACAAAAACAACTAAAATACAATAATGAACTATCAAAAAATCTTATTCATCCAGTCATGTAAGCCATGGTAGTCAAGCCAAGCTCTGAGCCATCTTTCAGCCTCACCTCTGCCATCTGAGCTTCTGCTCATTGTGCTCTTCATGCTCTCTGAAACGATGCTAAAAGTCTGGCCTGTACTGTATACTCTAGGCCAGGTATGCCCAAACTGGGGCTATACATTTGGGTGAGGTTTTTTTCTCGCCTGAGTAGCCCTCGTTTCACTGCCAAAAATAAAATGAAACCCTCTCGTGTTCAGCGAAATAACAACACATTGCCAAATACAGGTAGCCTAGTCAAATAATGAACATCCAATCCCACGAACTGTTACTCTCTCGCGGGAAACCTTCACTTTTGTACAGACATTTAGAAACAAAACATGGCAATTTGAAAAATAAGCCACAGGATTTTTTTGAGCGAGAATAAAGATGACTTTCGAGTAGTAAGACATGAATAAAAGCAACAGATACCATTCATAAGAAAGGGGCTAGAAGCGTCTTATAGGGCGAGCTACCGAGTGGCTAGGACAGGCAAGCCCCATACTATTGTGGAGGAGTTAATTCTTCCTGCTACTGCGGATATGGCTGGGACAATGCTGGGGGAAAAGGCCCAAAAAAACTATACAGACAGTGCCTTCTTTAAACAACACTGTTTCATGACACATCAGTGACATGGCAGGAGATGTTTTGAAACAATTACTGCTTCACATACAAGCCAGTGAATTATATGCGTTACAGTTGGATGAGTCAACAGATGTGGCGAGCCTGGCACAGCTCCTGGTATATGTCCGTTACGTTTATGGAGGGTAAATTAAGGAATACATCCGAATTCTGCAAACCACTGGAAACCAGGACAACATCAGAGGATATTTTTTATAGTACTGGATAACTTTGTGACATCAAATGGACTTTGGTGTTCAAGATGTGTTGGTATCTGTACTGATGGCGCAAAAGTTATGACAGGGAGACATAGTGGAGTGGTAACGCGATTGCAAGCAGTTGCTACTGACGCCACTTGGGTACACTGCAGCATCCACCGAGAGGCTCTTGCTGCCAAGGGAATGCCTGACAGCTTGAAAGACGTTTTGGACACTACAGTGAAAATTGTTAAATTTGTTCAAGCAAGGCCAAATTGAGGCTATGACAAAATTGAGGCTATGATTAAGACGTTGGATCTCTTCTCTGTCTGCATTAGCAAGGACAACACACAGGTCTTTCCATCATTGTATGATTGTTTTGTGTGCAAATGAACTCCATCTTATGGACAATGTCAAATGTGTTATAGAGAAGCACCTGAGGGAGTTTGGGTGCACAATTACGCAGGTACTTTCCCCGAAACGGATGACACAAACAACTGGATTGGTTATCCCTTTCATGCCCTGCCTCCAAATCCACTTACCAATATCTGAACAAGAGAGCCTCATCGAAATTGCAACAAGCAGTTCTGTGAAATTTAATTTAATCAGAAGCGAGTGCCAGATTTCTGGATTGGGCTGCGCTCAGAGCAGCCTTTTGCAAACATGTACCTATGTGAGGGTGGATTCTCGGCCCTCACTAGCATGAAATCTAAGTACATGCACAGACTGTGTGTGGAAAATGACTAAGACTCTCTCCAATACACCCTTCTCATTAACCTGTGGTGAGTAATTAACCATTTCTGATGAACAAATAAGGCTTTATATGTTAGATGGCTAAGTAATGAGCAAAATGATTGATTATTATTATATAATTATTTGTGCCCTGGTCCTATAAGAGCTCTTTGTCATTTCCCACGAGCCGAGTTGACACCTCACGCTCATTCTTATGTTTAATAAATGTATCGTATGGTGTGTGTGTGTGTGTGTGTGTGTGTGGCAGGCTTACAATGATGGCAAAAAACAACATTTGAGAGTGCGCTGACTCTGGTTCTAGAGGGGTACGCAGTTGGAGGTTGACTGTTTGAAGGGGTACGGGACTATAAAAAGTTTGTGTTCCACTGATCTAGGCAGTGTGAAATTAGCCATGACTCTCAGAGATCTTTCTAACAAGGAGATAGTCAGAGAACGGGTTGGGCTCAGTTCTCTAGGCACTGGCTACTGTGTGATGGGGATGTGAGGAGTAGATCAAGGTTTCTGGGTGTGCAGTTTTCCTCGTTGCTTTACACCAATTGATTTCAGACTTGAGTGACAGGCCAGGGGAAACAAGACCTCGGCCTGTTGCTGTCAGTTTCTGTGAATTGCTGCTTCAATTCCTCCCTCAATTTCTCCCCCCTTTTGTTTCTCCTGCCATCATTCATTCTTACTCACCCATTTGTGCGATCACTCACTCACTCACTCACTCTAGTGATGGGTCGTTCGCGAACGAGCTGTAGCGGAGCTTTGAGAAACTAGCGGGCCTGCTAGTGATAGTGGTGGAGCCAGCACCTCCACACGTGGAGATGTATCCACTCAGTTAAGTGGGCATATTTCGCGACCCACAACAACGCAGTCTTCTTATGGACCAGTTTATACCAATGTCTGTAGCAAAACAAAGCCAAATTGGTATTGCATTGGCTAAAATGATTGCCACCGATTTACAGCCATTTTTGATCGTGGAGGACAGAGGTTTTAGAAATTATAGCAACGGTCTAAATCCAATGTACACAATACCAAGCAGGAAAACCCTTTCAAAATCACTTATTCCACAGCTGTATGAGAGCACACAGGCTTCAGTGTGGGAAAGAGTCCAAAAAGCTACTGCAGTTTGCCTTACCACTGACTGCTGGACATCAAGGGTAACCACTTCTTACATGTCGGTTACATGTCACTTCATTGAAGATTTTCCAATATCTAGCTGTCTTCTGGACTGCTTTGAGTTCAGCGACAGACCCCTCAGAGAACTTGGCAGAGGAACTGTTGAGAGTGGCCAGAGAATGGCAAGTAGATGAAAAAGTTGTCTGTTGTGTTAGCGACAATGCAGCTAACATAACCAAAGCCATGAAAAGGTTTAAATGTCTTGCCCACACAATCAACCTGATTGTAAGAGGTGCTCTGAAGGTGATGAATCCCACTGTGGACAAAGTGAAAGCAGCTGTGGAATACTTCCACAGGAGCACAGTAGATGCTGAAAAACTAAAGTCTACACAACGCCAGATGGGGATCCCTGAGCTGAGGCCTAAACAAGACTGCACTACAAGGTGGAATTCAACATTTTATATGTTGATGCGGTTTCTTAAGTCAACGGATGCCATCCTCTCTACCCTGGCCATTGTCAATGCACCTGTTGATGCTCTGACCCAAGAGGAATGGGAGGTGGTGGAGGAGGTGTGGAGAGTCCTGGAACCCAGTTATTACTACATCATTCTTTAATCCAGTATTATATATATATATATGAGCAGTAGATGAGAATGTAGTATCAGTAGACAAAACATGAACCTGAACTAATAAGTTACTGTTCTCTCTTTTCAGCTATGTGACAGCCTCAAAAATGATACTCCTGTATAAGGGTCTGCGGCGAATCACAGCCAGCTGCCAGAGAGAAGCAAATGTAACCACAGGACATGTGACAGAGTTGATGGACACCCTATGTTCCTCAACGGACAGAAAGTTCCACAGAATGGAATATAATCACGTGCTATCAGAAACTGCTGGTTAAAGAAGTTAGCCTTCAGTGATGCCAGAGCGATTGATGAGGCTCTTCAAAGAATAACCTCAGCAGCAGGGAGGGACAGCCCCAGCAGTCAGCTGGCTCAGGCACCAGGGCAACAGGAAGAAGAGGGATCAGATGGAGCAGAAGCACCAGCAGTAGTGCCACAAATGTCTGCTGTTTAAATATTGTTTAACGAGAGAGTAACTGGAGATGCAGCACGAAGGAATCCATCAGCAGATGCCATAATGGAGGACAGATTCTATTTGGAGGAGCCCCTCAGATCCTCTGAGCTGGTGGAAGAAGAAGTCCTCTGTGTACCCACGGCTTACTAAAGTCATGACAGGGAGACTCTGCATAGCGGCCACATTCGTTCCCTCTGAGAGGGTCTTCTCGAAAACGGGACAAATAATTACTGAGAGAAGAAATGGCATCAGCCCTCGAAAGTGAGGCAGCTTGCATTTCTGAATGCAAATCTCTCCTAAAAGCTAAATATGGCCAGCATAGCTGTGTGCTGCTGGTTATAACATGGCAATAAAGAAGGGAGAGAAAAGGGGGACCAGTTTAATGTTTTAAGAGGGATGCTGCAGTTTTGCACATTATAATATTATGTTGTTCAGATTGTATTAGTTTAGAATTGTTACAGTCATATGCACTTTGTTTATTTACATAAAACAAGTTATACTTTAAATGCACATGTGTAATAGCATCCTTCTTTTTTACATTTATTTCAATTTGTGTGAACTGCAGCATTCTTTTTAAGGGAGAGAGAGTGTGAGACTTAGGGGCGACAGATAGCCTAGTGGTTAGAGTGTTGGACTAGTTACCGAAAGGTTGCAAGATCAAATCCCCGAGCTGACAAGGTAAAAATCTGTTTTTCTGCCCCTGAACACTGCTTGTAGGCTGTCATTGAAAATAAGAATTTGTTCTTAACTGATGTTATGTTCTGTTAATTACTGATGTCCCCTTTAAGGATGGCGCACCCTTGGTCATGCGCAGTGTTGTTCTATGTTATTCTGGTACTAACTCGTTTGAGTAAACATGAAGCTCCAGTTCAATTGCTTGTATTCAGAGTCTTTGTCATTATATACATAAGTACTAAGTGTTAAAACACTACAATGGCGACGAGGATGATTACCTGCAGTGTGCATCACGAATACAGATGGAGCTCGTAGGAAGAGAGGAGGATTTTGACCCTGTAGCACAACAGCTAGCAAGCAGTGAAGACGAGGGGAGAGCTGACGAGAACGAGGTCGGCAGATCAAAGAGCCATGGAGCCGGAGGTAAAGAGAATGGCTAGCATTGGGGAAATAGATGTGTTTGATGACACGCAAGAAAACTGGGCAACTTACATTGAACGACTGGAACAGTACTTCATTGCAAACAACATTGCTGATAACAAGAGAGCACCAGCGTTGTTGAGTTAATGGGCCCAAAAACATACAGTTTGCTAAGAGATCTGACTGCCCCTCTGAAGCCCTCAAATAAAACATTCACCGAGAGTGTGGAGATATTGCAAAATCACCGATCACCTAAACCACTCCTCATCGCGGAACGTTTTCGTTTTCACAAGAGAGATCAGAATGAGGGGGAGGGTGTTAGTACATATGTAGCAGAGTTGAAGAAACTGTCTGAACATTGCCAGTTTGGAGAGAACCTAAATGACACATTAAGGGATAGATTTGTTTGTGGACTGAAACATGAACACATTCAAAAAACGTTTGCTCACAGAATCAGAGCTCACGTTTGCAAAGGCGGTTGAAATTGCTGCGGCTATGGAAATCGCGACTAAAGATGCATTTGAGTTGCAAAGTAAAAGAAGTACTGACCTGTCACAAATTTCCCTGCACAAGTTTTCACGCAGCCGAGAGCGCCCCCGTGTCGCCGAAAAATGCAACAGGTGTGACAGAGATGGTCACAGAGCAGAGGACTGCCATTTCAAGGACGAAATTTGTCACAATTGCAGTAGAAGGGGGGCACATTCAAAGAGCATGCAAAGCTAAATTCAGTCACAAAAGGAGAACTGAGAAAATTAAAGGGTCTGTGAATGCACTAGCAGAGAACAGTGGCAGTGATTCAGATGAACGATTAATTGGTACAATGGAGTTTAACACAGTGACTTCTCCCAGCAGTAGCATAATATGGGTGACACCAGATATCGAAGGCAAACCCCTCAAAATGGAGCTGGACACAGGATCTGCAGTGTCTATAATTTTCACTACCGTCTACAATGAGCACTTTAAGGCTATCAAGCTGAAGAACACAAAAGTGATGCTGAAGACCTACTCAGGAGAGAGATTGAGCCCAATGGGGGCGTTGCAGGTCAGAGTGCGTAATGGGGGGCAAACACAGCAGTTACAGCTGTATGTGGTGCCTGGAACTGTCCCCCCATTATTTGGCAGGGAATTGCTTTCAAAAATAAAGCTGAACTGGTGTGACTTGAAAATGCTCCACACGTTCCAGTCCAAAGAGAAAGGCACAGACCAAACACTGGAACACTTGCGGAAGAAATACAACACAGTTTTCAGTGATCAGATTGGAACAGTAAAAGGCTACACAGCAAAACGTGTACTAAGAGATGACGCAACCCCAAAATTCTGCAAAGCCAGATCTGTTCCATACTCCCTGAGGCCAAAGGTGGAAGCGGAAATCGATCGCTTGCAGGATACAGGGATCCTGACGAAAGTGGACAGAAGCGAATGGGCCACACCCATAGTTCCTATTGTGAAGAAAGACGGGTCTGTTAGAATGTGTGGGGACTTCAAGGTAACTGTGAATTCAATGTTGCATGTGAACCAATACCCCCTACCACGTCTGGATGACATCTTTGCTGCACTAGCAGGTGGGAAACACTTCAGTAAAATCGATCTGAAACAGGCTTACCTACAGCTACTGGTTGAAGAGAGCTCCAAACAGTACCTGACAATAAACACACATAAAGGTCTATACAGGTATAACAGCCTGGTTTTTGGCATTGCATCAGCTCCAGCCATTTGGCAACGAACTATTGACCAGATTTTGCAAGGAATCCCAGGAACCCAATGTATCCTGGAAGACATGATCATAACAGGACACACCGACAAAGAGCACCTGGAAGAGGTCATGAAAAGACTGAAAGAATATGGTCTACAGGCAAACTTAAAGAAGTGTGAGTTCTTCAAAGACAAGATTGTCTTCTGTGGACATGAAATTGACTGCATTGGATTGCACAAAACACAGGACAAAATCGAGGCAGTGGTACAGGCACCACGACGACAAAATATCACAGAAGTGAGATCTTTCACGGGACTGATCAATTACTACAGAAGATTTCTCCAAAACCTTTCAGCAGTACTCCAGCCTCTAAATCAGCTCCTGGAAAAGAATAGGACATGGTGGTGGACAGAGCAGTGTGAAAATGCATTTCTGGAGGCAAAACGGCTCATAACATCTGAACAGGTCCTGATGTATTACGACCCTGAAATGCCAGTGAAGTTGGCTTGTGATGCGTCCCCTTATGGACTAGGGGCCGTCCTTTCACACACACTGAAAGATGGGTCAGAGAGGCCAGTTGCATTTGCGTCACGAACATTGAATGATGCAGAGAAAAACTACTCACAAATCGACAAAGAAGCACTGGCACTAGTGTGGGGCGTCAAGAAATTCCACATATACCTATATGGCAAGCATTTCACACTGGTTACAGATCACCAGCCGTTGCTTTCCATTTTCAGTCCAAAGAAAGGCATTCCGGCAATGACAGCAGCCAGGGTACAGCGATATGCCCTGTTCCTTGCCAGTCATATGTATGGCATTGAGTTTAAGCCGTCCTCCCTCCACACAAATGCAGATGGATTATCCAGACTGCCGTGTACAAGAGAAAGACAAAGGAGGGTGGATGCAGTGGACATGTTCCATACCGCTCAGCTCGAGGCCCTACCGGTCACAAGCACAGTTATCAAACAGAAGACAAGGAAAGATGTGACCTTTTCAAAAGTGTACACCTACACCATTTCAGGAGCTGACTCCGTATTTCCAGAAACAAAATTACAACGTAGCAAGGATGTTTGATGTGGGGAATGAGAGTCATGATACCCCAGAAATGCCAACATCTAGTCTTGCAGCAACTACATGAAGGTCATGTTGGAATTGTCTAAATGAAGCTGCTCGCAAGGAGCCACTTCTGGTGGTCCGGTCTGGATCAACAGATAGAAAATATGGCGAAGAACTGTAGCGGATGTTTGGAAACCCTTCACAGGCCTGCTCCTGTCCCAGTCTACCCAGGGGAATGGCCCGCAGAGCCACGGCAGAGAATTCATGTGGACTACGCTGGTCCCTTTGAAAAGCACATGTTTCTGGTTATAGTGGATGCCCATTCCAAATGGCCAGAGGTGTTTTGCACTGACTCCTCCACCTCAGCTCAGACGATAGAGTGTCTCAGAACAACGTTTACACGCTTCGGAGCACCCGTGGTCATGCGTAGTGTTGTTCTATGTTATTCTGGTACTAACTCGTTTGAGTAATTGTGAATCTCCAGTTCAATTGCTTGTATTCAGAGTCTTTCTCATTATATAAATAAGTACTAAGTGTTAAGACACTACAACTGACTTGCCTAGTTCAATAAAGGTTAAAAAAACAAACCAATGCATTTATAAATACATTGTGGTTAAGGTAGAGTATGATTTTATGTAATAATTTAATTAGAATTTTTTAACACCAATCATAGTCAAACTATCACAAACTGTTTGACTTGAAAAAATACAAAACATATATTTTTTTAAAGAGCCGTGTGGGAGCCAAAAGAGCCGTCTCTTTTTGGTGAGGACATTGAAAAGAGCCGGAATGCCCATCACTAATTCACTCACTCACTCACTCACTCACTCACTCACTCACTCACTCACTCACTCACTCACTCACTCACAATACAGAGGAAGCATCTTGTCCCAAGTAGTAGCCACAATTAGAACACATGGCTGTGCCTTTTAGGAGTATCTCGATACCAATCTTCAACTTCAACACACCTCATTGAAACCCATTTAAAGCCTTGAATGGTTTCATAACTCCCAAATGAAGAAGCAATAGCATCGAGACAAGTCTAGGAAATGAGTTGCCTCTCTCCCAACTGCCACTAAGCTATGGAAAGGCAAACATATCACAAAGCTTACAGCGACCCTATACCTCGTCTAGGAGCAGCGCAAGGGTGCCCGGAAAGACTCTGCATGCAGGACTGATGTGTTGCCATAGTGACTGTCTTTGCATTGAATCGGTGTAAAAGCTAGCGATTAGGTCGCTCCACGGGGCTGCATTGTGATCTGCTTCGACGTAGATGGAACGTTTGAGCAGGCAAGACGTAGAGCTGTGTCTCATTCACTTCAGCCATGTGATCTGATGAATTATGCACACAAGACATTCGACACATTAACAGAGCATTACACATCGGAAATGATTTGCATCAATGTCAATGGGTTCAGGTGTAGTCCCACTGAGATGAAAAGAGTTCGACAAGAGAAAGATGGAATAACCCCCATGTGGTGCTGCTAGGAGGAGGAGGAAAGGTGGGGAGGTCTTTCATCTTGGCCGGTAGCCATTTTTGAAGATTAGTTGAGAAAGTGGGGACCTACTGTATATAACTCACTCTAAAATCAATGAAGTCCTCAGGTCGCTTATACTGCATGTTGTTCTCCGGTCCGTTGCAGGTTTGAAGATGGTGTCAACACACACTAAAAGAACAGACAAACATCCGTCTATTTTGCTTGCGCTCCGTAGAAGCCCCGCACCCACCGCCCCCCGCCCACACACAGACACACATCCATGCATACACAAATAGATGCATAGCCACACAAATACACACATACAGACAATCTCTCTCTCTCTCTCTCTCTCTCTCTCTCTCTCTCTCTCTCTCTCTCTCTCTCTCTCTCTCTCTCTCTCTCTCTCTCTCTCTCTCTCTCTCTCTCTCTCTCTCTCCTCTCTCTCTCTCTCTCTCTCTCTCTCTCTCTCTCTAACACACACTTCACAAGACCTACTGCATTTCATGGCGTGATCTACAACCACAGAGGAGAGTGATAGAGATCACATTCATCTCAGTGTGAAGTATACCTGCCAAATCCAGTGAGAATTGAGTGCCACACAAATGATGATAAAACTGAAAGACATTCCTTTACTATCCCAATGGCACAGAAAACATGGGGACGGCTGCCAAGAAATATATTAAAGAAACTGTCCCTTTTCAAAGCACATCTTCCGGCTCTCTCTCCATTTGTGAATCACCAGAAATGAACCTGCCCTCGTTTTGAAAGGGGGATGGGGATTCCTATTTGAACAGGCAGGCGCACTAAGGCTCAAGGGAGAGAGGGAGGGAGGGGAGACAGAGTGTGAGGGAGAGAGAGAGTGAGACCTAGAGACAGAGGAGAATGAAAGATAGCGAGGGGAGCAGAACAGAGGCATCCTCTCTCCATGTTTTGATTTTTTTATTTAACGAGGCAAGTCAGTTAAGAACAAATTCTTATATGACGGCCTACCCAGGGCAAAGCCAACTGTGCGCCGCCCAATGGGACTCCCAATCACAGCTGGATGTGATACAGGGACGGTAGTGACACCTCTTGCACTGAGATGCAGTGACTTAGATGCTGTGCCACTCGGGAGCTATCTGCAGACTATGAAATCTTTATCAGGAACACAGAGACCGTTCCACCAATGGCAGCTAGCACATGCAGTGAGAGTCTGGGGGTTTCAAAGGCTACCCCTCTCTCCCCAGCCTCCCTTCATCTCTCCCTCCCTCCATCCCTCTCCCCTCTCCTCCGCCCCTGTCTGAATGTCAAATAGCTAATAAACACAACAGGACTGGTTGTGTGTGCACGGGGGCTCACTGCGAACGCTCGTTCCAAATGGCCGACACACTCACAATTTGTCTGGATTTAGCAACCAATCCATCTGGCTACTACACATACACTACATAACACCAGCCCCTCTCTGATCTCTGCTGTTTATTCTGCTAATGTTTTCAATGGAGGGAATATTCATCACCTCTTCTCTGACATTAGGCTAACGTATGTAGCTTAGATGTACTGTAAATAATACACTGTAGGCTGATGGTGTATCTGATTGTTGCTTCAGGATGTGAATGTTATTTTTATGTGACTGATGTCCATCTCCAGTCAGCTAGAAGATAGAACATGTACACCGAGGATGATGTTTGTCAGCATATCATATTGAAACTAATTAGAGGAGTACTAGACCATAGCAAATAAAGACCTCAGAATAGCTTCTATGTTATTTGCAATGCCATTTCAGGACAAAAATAATGATTGGCATGTGTACACTTGGTAAGCTTTGAAATAGCATAGGCTCTTTGTTGTGTTACATCACTCATCAATTCAGTCTTCAGAACCAGAGTAAACTGAAAACTACAGCCGTTTGGTGTCTGGGAGAACCCTTGGATAACACCACAGCTGTTGAGTGAAGATGTCTTTAAGAAAGCTTATGATTACATGTGAAATAATGCAGCCCTGGGCATTGATGGAGCAGGTGCAGGAGCAAGAGTGGGAGGAGTGGGTGGATTGGTGTGTGTGTGTGTGTGTCTCTCTGTCTGTGTGTGTGTGTGTGTGTGTGTGTGTGTGTGTGTGTGTGTGTGTGTGTGTGTGTGTGTGTGTGTGTGTGTGTGTGTGTGTGTGTGTGTGTGTGTGTGTGTGTGTGTGTGTGTGTGTGTGTGTGACTGTGCTTTGAGCTAGCTGTGCTGAGAGGCTTAGAGAGGTGGTGGCACACATAGTTCATTAATCAGGCTTGGCTGTGTGGCGGGGGCGGGCAGACTACGGTAGATCGCTAATGCATGCAAATGTATACCCGTTTTGGGGCAGGTTGAGCCAAGGACAAAGCCAAACCCACATTTTAGCTACTGTACATCTTTTGGGGTGTAGGCCAATTCCCCAATACTCCAATATACACCAGTGCACCGCTACCCTAGGTTGTTGTTGGAAATGTTGCATACACTGGTTCACCAACTACTTCTCTGATAGAATTCAGTGTGTCAAATCGGAGGGTCTGCTGTCTGATCCTCTGGTAGTCCCTATGGGGGTGCCACAGGGTTCAATTCTTGGACCGACTCTCTTCTCTGTATACATCAATGATGTCGCTCTTGCTGCTGGTGAGTCTCTGATCCACCTCTACGCAGACGACACCATTCTGTATACTTCTGGCCCTTCTTTGGACACTGTGTTAACAACCCTCCAGGCAAGCTTCAATGCCATACAACTCTCCTTCCATGGCCTCCAATTGCTCTCAAATACAAGTGCTGCTTCAACCGATCGCTGCCTGCACCTGCCCGCCTGTCCAACATCACTACTCTGGACGGCTCTTACTTAGAATACGTGGACAACTACAAATACCTAGGTGTCTGGTTAGACTGTAAACTCTCCTTCCAGACCCACATCAAACATCTCCAATCCAAAGTTAAATCTAGAATTGGCTTCCTATTTCGCAACAAAGCATCCTTCACTCATGCTGCCAAACATACCCTTGTAAAACTGACCATCCTACCAATCCTCGACTTCGGCGATGTGTAATTTACAAAATAGCCTCGAATACCCTACTCGACAAATTGGATGCAGTCTATCACAGTGCCATCCGTCTTGTCACTAAAGCCCCATATACTACCCACCATTGCGACCTGTACGCTCTCGTTGGCTGGCCCTCACTTCATACTCGTCGCCAAACCCACTGGCTCCAGGTCATCTACAAGACCCTGCTAGGTAAAGTCCCCCCTTATCTCAGCTCACTGGTCACCATAGCATCACCCACCTGTAGCACGCGCTCCAGCAGATATATCTCTCTGGTCACCCCCAAAACCAATTCTTTCTTTGGCCACCTCTCCTTCCAGTTCTCTGCTGCCAATGACTGGAACGAACTACAAAAATCTCTGAAACTGGAAACACTTATCTCCCTCACTAGCTTTAAGCACCAGCTGTCAGAGCAGCTCACAGATTACTACACCTGTACATAGACCACCTATAATTTAGCCCAAACAACTACCTCTTTCCCTACTGTATTTATTTATTTTATTTATGTATTTATTTTGCTCCTTTGTATCCCATTATTTTTATTTCTACTTTGCACATTCTTCCACTGCAAATCTACCATTCCAGTGTTTTACTTGCTATTTTGTATTTACTTTGCCACCATGGCCTTTTTTTGCCTTTACCTCCCTTATCTCACCTCGTATATAGACTTGTTTCTACTGTATTATTGACTGTATGTTTATTTTACTCCATGTGTAACTCTGTGTCGTTGTATGTGTCGAACTGCTTTGCTTTATCTTGGCCAGGTCGCAATTGTAAATGAGAACTTGTTCTCAACTTGCCTACCTGGTTTAAATAAAGGTGAAATAAATCAAATTAAATAAATACATCTAGGCTACTACTCGGATGGAATGAAGGTAAATGGAACATTAATATGGAACAGTAAGTTGGAGCTGATTTCCTCAGCAAGATCTCATAGTTTCCCTTTTAAATTTGACGTATTGCGGATGAACGTCTATTTTTTTTATCACTCAGCACTGTGGTTTGGGGAAGGCTGAAAACAAAATAATAAAAAACGACGCACTGTTTACATCAACTATCATCACGTGATCTCACAGCTTACTAGAGCATTGTGAACTGAGGTGGTGCAGTGGTCTAAGAAGCGTGCTACTGCTCCGAGCATCACCCTTTTTTGGAGGGGTGAGCACAGAGGAAGGCATACAGTGGGGCAAAAAAAGTATTTAGTCAGTTAGTCACCAATTGTGCATGTTCTCCCACTTAAGAAGATGAGAGAGGCCTGTAATTGTCATCATAGGTACACTTCAACTATGACAGACAAAATGAGAAAAGAAAATCCAGAAAATCACATTGTAGGATTTTTAATGAATTTATTTGCAAATTATGGTGGAAAATAAGTATTTGGTCACCTACAAACAAGCAAGATTTCTGGCTCTCACAGACCTGAAACTTCTTCATTAAGAGGCTCCCCTGTCCTCCACTCGTTACCTGTATTAATGGCACCTGTATGAACTTGTTATCAGTATAAAAGACACCTGTCCACAACCTCAGTCACACTCCAAACTCCACTATGACCAAGACCAAAGAGCTATCAAAGGATACCAGAAACAAAATTCTAGACCTGCACCAGGCTGGGAAGACTGAATCTGCAATAGGTAAGC